>NW_017673383.1:10086-138198 GCF_001879085.1 Nicotiana attenuata
ACGGCGATGTCGCCTCCCGATGCTGCCCCGAACAACCGATGGAATCGAATTGTACTGAGCTTTCCCCCAATGCGCACGGCACCTTGCGTCGCTACTTGCCACGACGCTCCGCCGTTCGTTGTCAAAAGAGCCATCAGCTGCCACGAGCGGTGCAACACAACCCGAACAACCGATGCAATTCGGCAACCCTTACTAAGCTTCCCCATGCGCATGGCACCTTGCGGCGCTACTTGCACGATGCTTTGCCGATTCTGTTGCTAAAAAGCCATCAGCCGCTACAAAGCGATGTCGCCTCCCGATTTGCCCGCAACATCCAATGGCAATCGACACTTACTAAAAGCTTCGCCCCATGCGCATTTGGCACCTTGCGGCGCTACTTGCCACGATGGCTCCTGCCGTTCGTTGCCAAAAAGCCAATGTTTGCCCGAGCGGTGTCACCACCAGGCATACTACGAGCCCACACGAGTTACTTGCCGGCGCGTGTTTGACTTCGGGGGACGTAGCACGGGACAAGCCGTGCATGCCCCAATGCCCACGCCCATGCTGCGTCCCATGCATTGCCCGCCTGACCTGGCACAAGCACCTGAGGTGCCTTTCAACACACTCTACCCCCTTATATATTTACTTAAAAAAAAAAAAACAAGGTTTCAGGAGGTAACATGTTTTTGGCCAAGAGAATCATAATGTAGTTGTACAACACCATATAGCACAAAACCAAGATACAACTTAGCTAATATATTCACAAAATGACTTTTAAACATTGAAATGATATTTCTTTTACAAAAAATAAATTTGTTTTTGTAATATTTTAATTAAAAACGAAAAATACTTAAAATATAGTTAAAAAATATGAAATTTTTAAAATAGGAAAAACAATGGAGAAAATTAAAAAAAATCTCCAATACATCTTAGTAATAATATAAGCACATAAAAAGAGTAACTATTTTTTATAAAAAAAGTAACATAAAACTATTTTAAAAATTCAAAAAAATGCATAAAAATTATAAAAAAATAGATAAAAAAATAGGTAAAAATACATAATATTATAATGAAAAGCATATGGATGGCCAACCACCATTTAATCCTAGGAACTTCCATTGTCACCCACCCAGTCTAAGGATTCCGCTTCAAAAACCGCCGCGCAACCCCAAGCGTCGACCAACAGTCGTCCGGTCGTCCGCATCGAACCAGCCGACCTTTCACCACCGCCACCACACGACCACCAAAACGTTGCGCTTGACATTTGCTTAAGCATTGGCTTAGCACTAAGTGGGCGACGTGGAGCGGATGTGGTGCGACTGGGCGGCTCTGGTTGCGACGTACGTGCCATGGCCGCGCGCCTGCCATTGTTCCTCCATGTCGTGTGCCTGACATGTGCCATGGCCATGCCTGCATCCCTGGACGTCCTGACACGTTCCTGAACGTCCTGGTCGTGCCAATGGCCATGTCCTGCGACGTCGTGTGAGCGTGCCATGGCCATGTCGGCTGCGCGAGTCCTGAACTGTGCATTGGACACGTGCCTGACACGTCCTGACACATGCCATGGCCATGTCCTGACCGTCTGAGCCGTGCCATGGCATGTCAGGCGACGTCCTGACACGTCTGAGTCGTGCCACGGGCCACGCCCTGCATGTTCCTGCACTGCTCCGACACGTTCCATGCCTGTTCCTGCGACCTCCCGGCCGCCCATACGTCCTGAGGTGTGCCATGGCCAGGCCTGCCTGTCCTGCGACGTCCCTGACACGTGCCATGGGCCATTCTGACACGTCCTGACACGTGCCCATGGGCCTGTCCTGCGAAGTCTGGCACGTCCTGAGTCGTTCGTGCCATGGCACCCCTGTCCTGCCATGTCCTGCCACGTCTGACACGTTCCCATGGCCATGTCTGCCATCCTGACACGTGCCAATGGCACGGTCTGCCACGTCCTGCGCCGTTGCCATGGCACGCCTGCCCATGTCCTGCGACCCCTGGACACGTCCTGAGTCTTGCTCATGGCTCAATACAAGGAAATGGAGCGTCATTTGTTCAATGTTGAATATCTATTTTATTTATGCTTGAGAAACAACATTGAACATAAGAAAAACGGGCGCAACAAACCCAAACCTAATTCAAAATACTCACCCGAGGCCACGCGATGTCAACCAAAATTCCAACAAAGTCATCTATCACTACCCGAACTTTAGTGAACCTAAGAACACCCAAACAACACCAAACACAAATCATACCTCGATTCAAGCCTAGAGAATTTTCTAAACTTCAACTTTCTCCAATTCAAGGCCTAATTATACCACCGACCTTCCAAAATTATTCCGGAACTCTAAGTCTAAAACTACCAACGAAGCTAATCGGAATCATAAAATCCAAATGCGGAATTCGTTACTCATAAGTTCCGATTTGACTTTTTTAACTTAGCTTTCTAACTAGGACGTAAGTGTTCATTTCACTCAAAACTACTTCCGAAACCCACTACCAACTCGGCACAAACTCAACACAGGCTGACAAACATAAAGTAGCATAGATAGGGAAATGGGGCTATAACTCTCAAATGACAGGTTCGGGTCGTTACATCCTCCTCTTACACAAAGATTCTCCTCGAACGAGTCTGGAAAATACTTGGATCTTCAAATAGGTGAAACCTTCACTAATACCTTTCGTCAATTCAAATCATATGAACTCATTCTCGCGTGCACAATTGCATCTGATCATCACGATTCCATCCAGCCACTTTTGTAATAGGGACACTACCGAATATAAGTTACAAGCACGAGAGATCAACAATAACACCTCAGTCTCAATCTTAGTTAAAAACCCGACCTCAAGTTCTCCGACTGCCAACATCAAACACAGAAATCATTCTGTACCTATCCAGAGAATCACATCCGTCGATGCACAACTGATGTACCGAGCGACTCATCTTGGCATATGAAGCGTGAAAGAATTCAAGAGTTCCGTTCAGTGAATTCATACCGCACGATAAGAATTTAAGAGGTGAAGTTTTCCTTAAGTTTTGCAGCCTCTCGAGATAAGTACAGACATTCGTACCGATCCGCAGACTCTATAAACCCGGCTCATGACTTGAGACCTATGTAACTAGGTCTGATACAACTTATGTCAGACCCAAAATCGTAACATGTTCGTGCGGCGCCATCGTGTTTACAAGGCAGCCTATTCTAAACATTTACTACTATTTGATTATAAGAATTTAATAAAATATTTCCAATAATTTATCTATAACTAACTCTAAACATAAATAATAATAAAATACGGAAATGAGTGAACATCGGAGGTTCACCTAAGTCATGAAGTTTAAATCTATGAATGAGATATATTAAATTGTCAACTGTTCAAAGAAGACGATTCAAGGGAAGTAAAACAGGTCCTCTGGACGCTGGAGACCTCTGCATGTCTCCAAATTAAAGCCGACCTAACTCAACGATCGTCACGCTCTAATTCACCTGGGATCTTGGCACATAAGTGAAGGTGTAGATGGTACAACCACTCCAGTAGTAACAGAAATAACTAAGTACTGCGGCGTTAGTGACGAAGCTGAGCAAACAGTCCATTTATTTATTTTTCCATTTTAAAATAACAGGAAATATAACAGGTTAATATTTCATAACTCAAGTTAATTGCCACAAGGAAATTTATATGATAATGCTAGAAGCATAGTATGCAACTCACAACAATGTCCACTTATCACATCAGTCGCTCGCACTCAGCACTACAACTCAACACTCTAATTACTCAACACTCTGCACTCATAGAGGTTGTTGTAAAGACTTGGAAGGGCTCCCAAGCCAAGGTAATGCCACGGACCAATCTCACGTGCATCATATCATTTAACTGATCCGCGTACGTCAATCAAGTGCTACGGTACAATCACGCGCTAATGTATAAATTACTGACCCGCACGGTCTCACTCCATGCTACGCGAAAAACTCCGCGTTATGGTATTATTATATTCCTCACAACCGGCTCGGCCTCACTCAATCAATGTACTCACTAGGCTCACCATCGATCAACAAATAAGGGAAACGCTGGCCCACGCATCAGTATAAACATATTAGCATATAAGACTGAGTAACATGTGACATTAATTTCTTATGGACTGGTACAAATGGTGAGCATGATAAAGCCTAAACATGAGGTAGAAGTTCAACAACAAGTATATGTAACACTGATGATGGCCAAAGGCCTCACAAGACGGAACCAAAGTCTCCATCCTTGAGTATACACCACACGCCTTCACCTAGTGTGGGTGTTCACCTCCAAACATAACAGTGATATCAAAATCTCGGGTTTATACCCTCAAAGCCAGAGACTGTTATGTACTCAACAACGTTAAAATCACTACTCCGGGATGCCCTCGTCTATGGATCTCAGTCTCCAAAGCTCCGAATCAAACTATATCAGATTAATACCATTCAACATCTGTGCTAATGAATCGATTATTCCCAATAAAACGTACAAAAAATATACCAAATCCGAAATCGCTAAAACGGCACCGGCCACTTCCTGAATCAGTCAAAATTGATGATAGTATCTCGTCCTTCTCCCGAGTCTACCATAATAAAATTTGTCCAAATCGGACTCCTTGTTCGTCCCTCAATCTCACTTAAAAACTCTCCAAACACCAAACCTACCCCTAATTCACTTTGAAATCGTCATCAATTCCAAAAGGAAGATGGATTCATAAGAATATAACAAAACAATAGAGCATACTTACGCCAATCATTATGAAAAATGCCTCCAAAATCGCCCATCCGATGCTCCCAACTCAAAATGACCGAATACAAAACCCTTTTTGTTATTTTTCGCCAGCATGTCTGTCTCGTTTCTATGACAACTGATTCCGAAACACGTATTTGATATCCAATGGATTTTTGGTGTGAATTCTAGTCAAGTTGGCTTTTTTTGAATCACTCCAATTTGACCTTAAATAATGGATATGTAGCTTTTTAATTTTGGAAAAATAGTGCAGATATTTTAAACTCGCTTCTAGTTGCATATCGTAATTAATCTGAAAAATCCTTGACAACCTAAATCTTAGTAAAATACCGTAAAATCCTATCGATGTCCAAATTATCATTTCTTTTTTACACGGGTCCGTTAATTACGATAGGATTTCTAATGCTTTATCGAAACAGAAATCGGAGCTATTTGTTCAATGTATATCATTTATGCTTGAAAAACGACAGTCGAACATAAGAAAACAGCGCAACACAACCCAACCAATTAAACTCACCGAGGCCTACGGTACCCTCACCAATAATTCCAACAAGTTAATTCACTACTCAACTTTAGTCGACAACTCAAGAACACCCAAACAAACACCCAAACCACCAATATCAACCTCGATTCAAAGGCCTAGAATTTCTAAACTTCCAACTTTCGCCAATTCAGCCTAATTCTGGTTCACGACCTTCCAATTATATTCGGGACACACTCCTGAATCTAAAATTATCCAACGAAGCTAACAAATCAAAAATCCAAATCCGATTCGTTTCTCATAAGTTCGATTGGACGTTTTGTTTAACTTACTTTTATATAGAGCATAAGTGTTGATTTCACTCCAAAATACTCTGGAACCCAACCGACCAACTTGATGCAACTCACGAACTGTAAATAATACTATAAATAAGCTCAGATAGGGGAAATAGGGCTATACTCTCAAGACGACATGGCGGGTCGTTACACAACATATGCACATAGCCCTTACAATTCGATAAGCACTTCGCTTATTCCACTTTGTTAACTAATCAATAAGAATTTTGAGTGTTTCTACATTATTTGAACTATACTTTTTTCTTTTCTTTCACTTTTTCTTTCTTTCCTTTTTTTTCTTCACACGCTCCATACATTAAAGTTCATTGCCTAGTGACTTTTGATTTCAACTTTTAGTGCACCAACGGGTCCTTCCATCGTTCCACTCAAAATGTACTCCCCAATATCTCGCCTTACTTCTTTTAGCGACTAAGTCCCTTAGGGGGTTAAGATTCAATCAATATCAAATTAAGAACAAAATAGGGGTATTGCTTGCAATGTGGTTGCCAAGGAAAAGGTCTATAGGCTCAAAGGGCTAGCAACGGAAAATTTTGTTTTTATGTGACAAGAACATATATGATCAAGCAAGAAAATGCCTAAGTCATCTCCTAGATTAGCACAACTTACAATTTCACTTCAATTAACACACCGGGCAAGTTCTAGACTACACAGGATAGCACAGAAGATCACAAATCCTCGCACAGACGTGCACATGACTCAATCAGAACGGTTTTGTTCAACTCTCAAGTCAAGCAAGCACACATAATTGAAAAAATTAAGCAATATTACACTATGGCATACAAGTCAAACAATTGAGGAAAGGCGTCACAAAATAGGCTATTTACTTTATTTAGGCTTCACAATTCAAACCAAATACACGAGAAAACAGAATGTATGTCATAGCCTAATGTGCCAGCATCAACCATGTCAATGACTATCTCGGAGCGACTCAATTTCTTCCTAAACTACTCCTAAAAAAATACCTGATTCGTGCTACAACCTTGGAAAAGAACCGGCGGCCAAAGAAAAACCAAGAGATTATTGCTACCTAAAGAAAAATAAAAGACATATTTTTGGGTTTTTCTATTTTCATCCTTTTTTCATGTTTTATTTTTTTATTGGAGCTTAACCCCTCAAGAAAGCTGTCCACAAAATCCATCGTTGGGAAAAGTCCAAATTTTCCGATTTTTTCATTCTTTTTTTTTCGTTTTTTACACAAAAGCTAGTATACTAAGAAAGAGTACTACAATTAAACTAGGATCGCACGGAAATCGCCCAAATAATCTCCTCACCCCACGCTTAAAATTGTGCAATGTCCTCAATGCACACTGAAAATAACAAGAGGGTTTAGAGACTCCCTGGTAGGCCAAAGGCCGAAGAATTAGCAGCTCACGGGATACTCAGACTTCTCCCAGGTATGATTCTTTTTTGCGGGTACCTCACACTCAGTTTCAACCACATGCTCACTTTTGCACTCGCCTATTGGCTTTAACTCCATGCTCCTACTCCTACAAAACACAAAAATAATACTATAAAAAAAACAAAAATAAAAAATAAAATATAAAATAAACAAAAGAAAAAGAAAAAAAGAGAATTGGGTTGTCTCGCAACAAGCGCTTGATATAACGTTGCGGCACGACGCCATCACTTTCACCACTTTTTCTTCCACTTTGAAGATATAACTTGCGCCCCCAATTTTGCTTCAACTTTTCTATCACGTACATGGGGTGGTGCTGTGAAAGTAAAAGAACCAAGCAATAAATATCGCATCTGTCACGACCCAAAATCCACTAAAGGTCGTGATGGCACCGGACACCACTGTCAGGCAAGCCAACCAAATTACTCAATTAAATTCCCGTTTTAAATATTTCTGAAATCTCTTCTTTTATATGTTTAAACTATACATAGTAAATTTCACTGAATAAGAAATGAAACATTTAACAACTTTTAAAATTCTTAATAAACCCATAGACATCTCCAGAACCCGGTGTCACATTTGCATGAGCTATTTCTAAGAAACAATACAATACCACATCTGTCCGGATTACAAATTGGACAGAAAATAAATACAATATACTGAAAGAGACTATACTAGCTGCGGGTCCCCTCGAGTAATGCAGCTCACCTAGCCTCCGAATCACCATGCTGCTACGCCCATTAGGCCACTATAGACGCATGTGCCTGTGCAACAAAAATGCACAGAAGTGTAGTATTAGTACGAAAACAATGTGTACCCAATGAGTATCCCGTCTAATCTCGAAGAAGTAGGGACGAGAGGTTGACTTCGACATATACTAGTGGTACACTAATAATCTTATTAATGCGATGAATCGCGGATTTATTAACAACAATAAGTTCGGATAAGTCACGAAATAGGTAAAAGTTCCTCTTTATAAAAATCTCCGGATTCGTAATCCATTAATTAACAATTATCTCAAGTCGGGGGAGCAAATATCAATATCAATAAAGCTCAAGGCAAGCAATACAATGATTCGCAACTCATGCCGAGGTCGTACGGCCCGATCCAACATAAATATAAAATCTGCACTGACGAGGGTCGAACGGCGCGAACCATAGATGCATCTATTACCCCGCTCGCGAACCATGCATGCGACGCGGTCAAATTTGAATAAACAATCATCCTACTCGCGAACCTTACATGCGACACAGGTACACATAGAAATACATGCTCCAACAGCAAATTAAGAATTTATCGGGGAACATTTATCCAAATAAAAGCCAATTCTCTTTTTGACGATTTAAGAAAATGAAGTTTAATCCTTTTAGAATCTCATTTACCAATTCGACAGGATTTAAGTGATTCAACTGTAAACAACATTACAATTATTCCTAGTACATCATGCTTTTGGGTCCTAGACTACCCGGGCAATAACATAATAGTAGCTACGCACAGACTCTCGTCACCTCGTGTGTACGTAGCCCCCAAAAATAGGATCACATATCAAATTATTTCACCTATGGGGACAATTCCCTCTAACATGGTTAGAAATGAGACTCACCTCGCTCCGAAATTTCCATAACCGGCTTCCAAGCCCTTCCAATGACTCCAATTAATGCATAACGCCCCAAAATTATTCAAATAACGGGCAAGCCAATAAAAATTCACTCAAATACTTGTAACAATTTAAATTATATAAGTTCCCAACTCCGCTCGAAAAGTTGACCAAAATGCCCTCGGGCCCACGTGCCCGGATTCCGAAATTTCTCGAAGATAAATTCTATCCATAGCTTTACTAAGTCAAATATACAATTTGCTCAAATTTTCATGCTCAATTTCAAGGTAAAAGTCCAAAATTCCAAGTTCTAGGTCTTCCCAAAAATCCCAAATTTATACTAATTTTCCATGTCTAAATCCATGTAAGATCACATATTTAATTCAAAATAAGGAAGAAATCACTTACC
This sequence comes from Nicotiana attenuata, assembly GCF_001879085.1. Taxonomy (NCBI): domain Eukaryota; kingdom Viridiplantae; phylum Streptophyta; class Magnoliopsida; order Solanales; family Solanaceae; genus Nicotiana; species Nicotiana attenuata. The sequence continues at coordinate 19,054 of NW_017673383.1, forward strand.
TAGTGTTGCTTGGTGAAAAACCCTCTTTGAGCTCTCTAAAATTGTCCAAGCCAAATGAAAGAAATGGGCTAAAACTCGTGTTCAGAACAATCTGCCCAGGCTTCATCGAGTTGTACCTTACGCTGTGCAGGTTGTACATGCTATTACCATTTTCCCCTGCTGTACACCTTTTATTAAAACGCCCATAACTCCTTGTGAAAATATCCAAATGACAAACGGTTTGAAGATTTAGAAACTAGACTCGAATATCTTTCATTTGATAGGTTTACACCATATAACTCTTTATATATTCCGAGATATGAGCTTCTGAAGTCGGCTCCATGCATCAGAAAATTCTGTCGAAACTGCTCGACCAGCCATTTTCAATCGATCATAACATCCTGATAAAATGTCCAAATCATGAATGGTTTAACTTTCTTGAAACCAGAATGCAAGGGAAACAACTTTTTTGTTTTACAAATTTTCAGATTCCTTACAGATTTCGAGATATAGGCTTCCAAAGTAGCCTCATCGATTGCACCATTGCTGTCCAAAACAGCAGTTGCAGCAGATTTTCAGCAGCTTTAAAGTTCCGAAATCGATCCGTTAGCCTTCCGAAATCCACCCGAGACCCTAGGGACTTCAACCAATTATACCAACATGTCCCAAAATACAATATGAACTTAGCCGAGGCTTTAAATCACATCAAGCAACGTCAAAATCATGAATCGTACTTCAGTCCAAACTTTACGAACTTTAAAATTTCAAACTTCTACATTCGATGCCGAATCCGTCAAATCACGTCCGATTGACCTCAAATTTTGCACACAAGTCATATTCAACATTACGGAAACTTTTGGAATTTTAATACGACCCCGATATCAAAAAGTCAAACTCTCGGTCAAATTTCTCAAAAACCTTCAAATTTCTATCTTTAGCCAAATGACTTCAAAATGACCTACGTACCTCCGAATTCACTTCCGATGCTCCCAACTCCAGAATCACCATACGGTGCTATTCCCAGACTCGGAATCCCAAACGAACATTGATAACCCTGAAATGCACTTGAACCCAAACTTATGAAATTCCTCCAAAATGCTAACTTCCACAATAGGCGCCAAAACGTTCTCGGGTCTTCCAAAACCCGACCTGGACATACGCCCAAGTACGAAATCATCATATGAACCTGCTGGAACCATCAAATCTTGATTCCGAGGTCGTTTACTCAAAAATCCAATCTTAGTCAATTCTTTCAACTTCAAGCTTCCAAAATAAGAATTCTCTTTCCAAATCGACTCTAAACTTCCTGAAATTCAATTCCGACCACGCGTGCAAGTCATAATACCTGAAGTGAAGCTGCTCATGGCCTCAAATTGCTGAACGACGCGCTAGAGCTCAAAACGACCGGCCGGGTCGTTACAGCATCTCCCACTTAAACATACGTTCGTCCTTGAACGTGCTAAGAGTTGCGCTGGGGTTGTTCGAAATCACTGTTTAACGCTTAGAGCACCTACCCGTGCTACCACAACTCAGCTGGGCACCCTAGCTCGTTAAATCTGAAGATATCATTTTTCACTTAAGAGAATAAGCCTTAGAGCCCAATTCCAACATCCGGAATTCTCTACCAAGCCTGCTCCAATGTACGCCCACCGTACCAATAACTACACGCAGCACCAAAACATGATTGCATACCTTAACTGAATTCACAACTTGCACCCCTTTACTCACAGGACCACAATAACATTCTCTGATCAAATTAATCGAAATTCTACGAATCTGATGCTCCCATTGCACCTCATGACCTACACAGGTCTTGCTCAAATTCTTACAATATTGCCATGACGGAAGAGATATGTAGAAATTCATAACCGGCTGCCGAATCAACAAATCATTGGGGCTATACCCCCGACAAGAACCATCACCTCATTCTGAACCAAATAATGGTCTTAGCTCCTTAATATACTTCATATAGTCAGATTGCACTAATCCCAAATCCAATGACCTCGTCTCACCTAGTACGAGCTGCTCATGCATTAAGCCACCCCGGACATGATCGAAGTCTCATATGATGCCACAATGTGCCAATAGGCTACCAGTTCGAACCCGATACAAAAGGAAAATGAACTCTGAAAAGGAAATCCAATTACCCCGCTCGCGAATCATACATGCGACGCGGGCACAGAGCTAATATGAGTTTTCCTCAAAAAATAAGGAAACAAAACACATAAGACAGATATAGGGAACTGTACTCAACATCACACTGTTGCGGCGCGCAACCCGATTCAAAAAACATACCCATGGCGGCGTGCCACCCGATCCACACATAGAATTCACATAAGGAGATACACACCGAGCTAAATTGCTCATTATAACAAAAATACCGAATATTGGTCACAAGCACGCTAAGTGCTTAATACCATCCTTGGGGATACATATAGCGCCATAAGCTAATAACTCAAGCACAACTGGGGTGCGATATATGTTCCGAAGCTAAAGAGCCATCCTGCTCACATATCACCATCGCCTCGCGGAACCTCAATACATAGGAAATTATCGAGCCGTTCACAACTCACACGGCACAATATAGCATTACATGAAAGAGCCGACGAAGAAATAACACCCCATGTTTGAATACTCCTCCATAAGGAGCGCTATGCTGAAATGAACACATTCGACCTGATATAAGGCCCATATTCACATTTAAATCCATCCACAGACCTCAAGCTGATTCTGATCGCAGTGAACTAGGCTAATAACCTTTCAAAAGTCCATAATAACTCCCCTTTTTCTCATAACACATAAGAATAACCATCATAACCGGAGTAATCCTCCACAGTCCACAAGCCAATAAACCGAGTGCCCTCCAAGCATCAATCTCAATTTAAAGACATCACTACAATCTTCATACTTTGTTTAACTCTTCAATTAATCAAGTGACTACACTCCACACTTATACAACCTTCCCGTGGGGCACACTCCCACAACCTTCTGTAACAGATAACAAGTTTGTACATCCAAACCACCGGCCGTACTCATGCTGAAAAGCGATCGAGAATCCTTAACCAGGATGCAAAGCCTTTTTCACAAAACATCAATCTCAGATGACGCTGAAGACAATACCAACTTACTTTAAACATCAAAACTCATTTCCTGCTCATCCGAGCTCGTGACATCCTTGTCAACACCGAACCGCAACCTTGATCCTTACTTAAAATTACATACCACTTGCTGCACTCGACATGCCAATATACGATAGAACACGATTTTCATCATAACTCCGGAACCACTAATAGATTAAAACTACATCATATAAAAACTTTTTACTTAACTCACTTCAGGAGAACCATAGCAACACTTAGGTGAATTCTCATAACCGAAGAATATGCAAATCTCCAAGTAGTGGCCTAAGCCACCGTGGTCATTTCAGGATCCACCTACACATAACAGGCCATAACAGTAGAATATGTTTTAGTAACATCAATTACGGCGGCCGACAAGCCTCGCACCTACCGTCACAAACCATTCGCATAACTTGATTACGTTGAAGGAACTGATCACTACCACCAATATGTCAATTCAACTATGGCTAACCAATCTGTCTTCTCCCAATTTATCCTTGATTTCCTTAGAAATAACAATAACTCCATTCAACACATAACATACTCTATCCGCACTCATCCCGAGTGACCTTGAATCACGAGACCATGCTGTCTCAAATCCCACAAATCATTTCGTACCTCCCAAATGCTACACTGCAAGTAAAACATCATAGAACATTTTGGGCCTCTTCTCATAAGCTACTACACAAGCTTGATTCTTAATGGTACCTATAGGCTCGAAATCATTAGGCACCACGCTTTACCCTTTGAATCCACTAGGACAATTGTTAAGAGATACCCGCTCTGACTTGGCACCGAATATAATCAATTCCATAAATCTTCTAGCACATAGATACCCTCTCGGCGAAGCACCCGGCAGAATCACTTCCCTTGAAACCCGCATTTATACAAGTCATAATTCCTGAATCCTTCCCCAAGTCTGAACATGAGCCAATAAGGCAGACCATAACACACTTTTAACAATTCCTTTGCTCGAATTACCACTTATGTTCCTTTCCTGTAGCTAAAATAACCCATCAATATGCTAATAACCAGAAATCTCGCAAGTAGTTAACCATGCAACCCAATTATAGGCGGTGGGACTCTCCCACTTAGCTTGAAGCCACTGATACACAATCTCTGAAATTCACCAGTATTATTTATCTCATATTGACATCGATCTAGCACAACCATCCCGCCGAGTTCTTGAAATCTTTCTATAACTCCATTTATGAATTCTTTGAATCGTTAACCATGTTCACATGTCCGACCCCTTCACCAGATAGTCAGTAGGATTCTTCGCAGAGGTTTCGCCAACCATGAGACCGCTGATCTACTCACATGAGATGACCCACCTGAGCTTGTGCTCATTCACCAGCTACACAAGTCCATCCACTCCTCGTGGACATCAACTAAATGTGCGACAATATCCTCCAATTCAAGTTATGTTGTAACCTCCTTCATATCAAGCAACTTCTTTCTGTCATATCAAATCTCCCACCGTATAATAGCCGATATTTCAAATCAAGGCCGTAGACCCAGCCACTAAATCCACATACTGCTCTGCCACTCTCCCACTTTGGGCAGACTCACTTCTTTAAGTAACTACTCGACCTCCACTTCTTGCACCTGGTCTTCTAGAAGTTTAACCATCGCATGACACTTCCCACACATCCTTCCTCATCCTTTGCTGCTCGGTTATTGCCTTAAATAAAATCTATCTTCGTGACACTTGAACCCACCAATCGCTACTAACTTTAAACCTTTCCGAAGATCATCGTTCTCGAGCCGTCAACATTAGAAACACACATTAAACCCTAAACCACTGTACCCCTTTAACTATCGATTTTCCTATATTATTTCACAATATCTTACCCCAAAATGTGAATTGCAGAAGACCATAACACCGGCGAACTTAACATATTCAATCGAGGACGATGATACCACGTCGCAGATGAAAATTCCACCACACTTGAAAACACCAAGTCTCGTTACTCCATCGATCCAAATCAAGACATTCATAGGCCAATTGCTTTTTCCCCGCCAAAAATTAAATACCGAATCTCAGAATCATGCACTGACATAACCCCCTTCCAAATCTTTCACTGCCCCAACAAATAGGCAAGAACATTACCAACACGCCCATACTGTGCGACAACCGATCATGAGCAATCGAAGAAATCTGAGCATAGACTCAAAGCTCTCGGGAATACTGTTACTTAACTGAAATGACAAGATATCCTTCCGCAAGGCAACGACAATAGCCCAATCACCTGTGCAGGGACAAGCATCCGTCACCACATTGGTAGTACCATTACAATTCTTCAATTCTCGATTTATAACAAGCGGTTCACGTCGCATAAGATCGAATAGGAAGGAAATAAAGGCATAAGTCTCAAAGGAATCAAACCGCACGATGAGGAATCAAAAAGAAAAGTGCTCCTAACAGCCCTGTAGCCTCTCGAAGATAAGTACAGACGTCTCCATACCGATCCACAAGACTCTACTAGACTCGCTCATTTCTCATGAAACCTAAGGGAACCTAGCGCTCTGATACCATGCTGTCACGACCCAAAATCCACTAAGGGTCGTGATGGCGCCGGACACCACTGTCAGGCAAGCCAACAAAATTACTCAATTAAATTCCCATTTTAAATATTTCTGAAATATCTTCTTTTATACGTTTAAACTATACATAGTGAATTTCACTGAATAAGAAATGAAACATTTAACAACTTTTAAAATTATGAATAAACCCATAGACATCTCCAGAACCTGGTGTCACAAGTGCATGAGCTATTTCTAAGAAACAATACAATACCACATCCGTCCGGAATACAAATTGGACAGAAAATAAATACAATATACCGAAAGAGACTATACTAGCTGCGGGTCGCCTCGAGTAATACAGCTCACCTAGCCTCCGTATCAACCATGCTGCTACGCCCATTAGGCCACTATAGACCCATGTGCCTGTGCAACAAAAAATGCATAGAAGTGTAGTATGAGTACGAAAACAACGTGTACCCAATGAGTATCCCGTCTAATCTCGAAGAAGTAGAGACGAGAGGTCGACTTCGACACTTACTAGTGGTCCAATAATAATATTATTAATGGGATGAATCGCAGATTTATTAGTAACAGTACGTTCAGATAAGTCACAAAATAGGTAAAACTTCCTCTTCTTAAAAATCTCCGGATTCGTAATCCATTAATTAACAATTATCTCAAGTCGGGGGAGCAGATATCAATATCAATAAAGCTCAAGGCAAGCAATACAAGCATTCACAACTCATGTCGAGGTCGTACGATCCGATCCAACATAAATATAAAATGTGCACTGCCGAGGGTCGAACAGCGCGAACCATAGATGCATCTATTACCACGCTCGCGAACCATACATGCGACGCGGTCAAATTTAAATAAACAATCATCCTACTCTCGAACCTTACATGCGACGCAGGTACACATAGAAATACATGCTCCAACAGCAAATTAAGAATTTATCGGGGAACATTTATCCAAATAAAAGACAATTCTCTTTTTAACGATTTAAGAAAATGAAGTTTAATCCTTATAGAAATTCATTTACAAATTCGACTGGATTTAAGCAATTCAACTGTACACAACATTGTAATTATTCCAAGTATTGCATGCTTTTAGGTCCTAGACTACCCGGACAATAACATAATAGTAGCTACGCACGGACTCTCGTCACCTCGTGCTTACGTAGCCCCCAACAATAGGAGCAGATAACCAATTATTTCACCTATGGGGACAATTTCCTCTTACAAGGTTAGAAAGGAGACTCACCTCGCTCCGATGTTTCCATAACTGGCTTCCAAGCCCTTCCAACGACTCCAATTGATGTATAACGCCCCAAAACTATTCAAATAACGGGAAAACCAATGAAAATTCACTCTAATACTTGTAACAATTCAAATTATATAAGTTCCCAACTCCGCTCGAAAAGTTGACCAAAATGCCCTCGGGCCCACGTGCTCGGATTCCGAAATTTCTCGAAGATAAATTCTACCCATAGCTTTACTAAGTCAAATATACAATTTGCTCAAATTTTCATGCTCAATTTCAAGGTAAAAATGTCCAAAATTCCAAGTTTTAGGTCTTCCCCAAAAATCCCAAATTTATACTAATTTTCCATGTCTAAATCCATGTAAGATCACATATTAAACTCAAAAATAGGACGAAATCACTTACCTAGTGTTGCTTGGTGAAAACTCTCTTTGAGCTCTCTAAAATAGTCCAAGCCAAATGAAAGAAATGGGCTAAAACTCGTGTTCAGAACAATCTGCCCAGGCCTCATCGAGTTGTACCTTACGCTGTGCAGGTTGTACATGCTATTACCATTTTCCCCTGCTGTACACCTTTTATTAAAACGCCCATAACTCCTTATGGAAATATCCAAATGACAAACGGTTTGAATATTCAGAAACTAGACTGGAAGATCTTTCATTTTATAGGTTTAACACCATATAAATCTTTATATATTCCGAGATATGAGCTTCTAAAGTCGGCTCCAAGCATCAGAAAATTCTGTCGAAACTGCTCGACCAACCATTTTAAATCGATCATAACTTTCTGATAAAATGTCCAAATCATGAATGGTTTAACATTCAGGAAACTAGAATGCAAGGGCAACAAATTTTATGTTTTTCAAATTTTCAGATCCCTTATTGATTTAGAGATATAAACTTCCAAAGTAGCCTCCTCGATTGCACCATTGCTGTCCAAAACAGCAGTTGCAGCAGATTTTCAGCAGCTTTAAAGTTCCGAAATCGATCCGTTAGCCTTCCGAAATCCACCCGAGACCCTCGGTACTTCAACCAATTATACCAATATGTCCCAAAATACAATACGAACTTAGCCGAGGCTTTAGATCACATCAAACAACGTCAAAATCATGAATCGTACTTCAATCCAAACTTTATGAACTTTGAAATTTCAAACTTCTACATTCGATGCCGAAATCCGTCAAATCACGTCCAATTGACCTCAAATTTTGCACCCAAGTCATATTCGACATTACGGACCTGCTCCAACTTTCGGAATTAGAATCCGACCCCGATATCAAAAATTCAAACTCTCGGTCAAACTTCTCAAAAACCTTCAAATTTCTATCTTTAGCCAAATGACTTCAAAATGACCTACGGACCTCCGAATTCACTTCCGATCGCGCTCCCAACTCCAGAATAACGATACAGAGCGATTCCCAGACTCGGAATCCCAAACGGACATTGATAACCTTGAAATACACTTCAACCCAAACTTATGAAATTCCTCCAAAATGCTAACTTCCACAATATGCGCCAACGTTCCCGGGTCTTCCAAAACCCGATCCGGACATACTCCCAAGTCCGAAATCATCATATGAACCTACTAGAACCTTCGAATCCTGAGTCCGAGGTCGTTTACTCAAAAATCCAATCTTAGTCAATTCTTTAAACTTAAAGCTTCCAAAATAAGAATTCTCTTTCCAAATCGACTCTAAACTTCACGAAATTCAATTCCGACCACGCGTACAAGTCGTAATACCTGAAGTGAAGATTCTCATGGCTTGAAACTGCTGAACGACGCGCTAGAGCTCAAAATGACCGGTCGGGTCGTTACAACATCTTGCACTTCTTGGCCCTTAAGTGGGGGATGTCGTCTTGTCTCCTTCACATCACAAATTCCAGAATATAAGCACTATATTCCCCATTTATTAACTCCTCCACAGGCTCGAATGGATCAGTTCTCGTGTCACCAACCAAGCACAATGTTGAAAAACGGTTAGAATGAGGTCCAATGCGCTCCAACTCCATAACTGCATTATTTTTGACATCCTCAATTTTGCGTCGTCAACCTTGGCATCATTAATTATATTTTGGTTGAATTGTTGGAATTCATCTTTCCGCTCCATAAGTTGGCCAGTATCTACAACTATTATTTGTAGGGCATCTGACGCCTCGACCTTTTTATTTAATTGAGCCTGCAGGTCATGGATATCTGAGCCAAATTGGTCTATCTCTTGCTTGAGCTCAGTTCTTCCTTCTATTAGTTGTTCTGTCATATTTGAAAGACCATCACGGAGAAACTCTTGAGATTTTATCAGTTGTGCTTGTTCCTCTAGCCAAGATTGGCTCACTACATCCGCTTCTTCAAAAATTTCCTCTTGCTGGTACTCGCTCTTGTAATTTAATTCTTCCATATTGGCCTTCATTCTTGTGATTGCTTCCCTTATTCTTTTCATATCTTTTTTGAGTTCATCCTGTTATTCTGCTACTTGCCTCAAAATATCCCTAATATATGCATCAAGTTTCATATCCTACACTTCATTACCCATACCAAACTAACAAATATTATTAGAAACATCATAATAAGAGTTCTGAGAAGGATAGTACGAATTAGGACAACCATCCCAATGACCACCTTGACAACCATATACATTACACAAATTCCATCCAAATGACTCAGATTCACAATTTTGCCAGAAGTGTGGTCCTCCACAATATGGACAAGGATCACCAGAATAAGAAGAACCAATATTTGACCAATTATCATTCCCAGATGCCATGTTAACAAACATAATAAAATATTAAACTAAGATAAAAAATTAAAAAAGCATGAGTAGACAAAAAGTAAAAAATCTAATCTAGTAGAATAGTTAGATTTAAAGTCCTTGGCAACGACGCCAAAAACTTGTTGCTCCCAAACGCACACGCAAGTATACGTGGCCGACAAGTAATATAGGATTATAAGTCCAGACATCGTACCCACATGGACTTGTGATTAACTATCAACTAAATTTAACCCAAATAATTAATATATTCAAGCGAATTCTAAAGTATGAATATTTAACTAAAGTTAATCTAGAGTAACAAATTAAGAGATTAAAGAAAACAAGTTGGCGAATTATTGAGACGAATTCAATGTGAGTGAATACTCTAGAGTTATGAGTTAGCTAACAATCCCGTTGAGTTTTCCACTTAAATCGTCTAATTAATTTATCTTGTTTATTGGTTGACAGGGTTAATATTGCTCGTAGCCTTCTCCCGAAGTACAACTTGCCTATTCATGCTAATCAAACGCGTATATTCCTATGGAATTAGGATTACGCTTTTATAATTCCCGTATACTAACCAAGCAAGGTGGTTAGGTATATTTCTATCCTAACCGCAAATCTGCTTCCCCTTAGAGTAAAGATCTAGCTCTACTCAATCTTATATGCAATCTAGAATTCCCTCTCCTGAGTTCAATCCTAGATTCATAGATAGTATTCAATTGGTGATCAAGCAATCAAATAATTAAGCGCAAGATTGAATAAATAAACCAAAACTCTAGAACTAACGAACTATGAAATTAAGAGAAGAGAAGAGAAGAAAAACTAGTTAGAAGCCTGCTCCAAGCGTGGTGTGTGTTCCTCCACGTGAATTCTCCTCCAAAGTATGTTAGATATCTCCAAAGTGGTGTATTCCTTTCAAAATATGTTAGATATCTCCCAGAATAGGTTTAGAACTCCTTTTATATGAGTTAGAGGGGTCTTGGGCCGAAATAACCTTGTCCCAGGCGAAATTGGAGAAAATTCATGTCACTGGCACCCTGACTAGCGCCAGGCGCCCTCCACGGCACTGTAAAATTTTACTTTCTGTTTCTGGCGCCACAGGTTTGGGCTAGGCGCCACCTGTGGCGCTGAAATTTCCAACTTTCCTGTTTTTGTCCGTTTTTGCTCTTATTTCGCACATATCGCCCCCGATTGCTCCCGGATCATTCCTACACATAAAAACAAATCAAATTTGTACGCGGTAGTATCAGTAGACTTGATTTTTTCCTATCGAGACATTTTTGGAAGCCTTCCCCGAGACCCCAAGGGTGGAAGGCCACGATCGAGTTCTCGGCCTCAGGACTCATCGAGGTCCGGATCGAAGGAAGCAGGGCCCGAGGTCGGGACAAGAGAGGAGGTCTCCTAAACACATGGCTACACCTGACAGGACCGGTATATGCCTATTGAGAGGACTTGCGTCAGGCCGCCCCATCTTTCTACTCTTGTAAATAATATATACGTACTTTACCGAGTCCCCTCGCCTATATAAGGGGAACTCACCCCACCTTGTAAGGGACTGATGTTGCTCCACTTCTCCATAATGCAATAATATCTCTCTCTCTTTCTTTCTTCTAAGCTATCAGTGTTCATCGACCCCGAGGTCGCCCTAGCATTTTATTGTTCTTCATCATTTAGTTCAAGATTGATAATATAGAGCTTTACCTACTTTCTATTTCAGGTTAATGATCAGCTCGATAAGTGAAATCGAGGATGATAACCCCAAAAATCGCAATGAAAACAATATGGCCATCCTAACAGCTGGCGTGACATCGCAGGACCTTGATAACGCATCTAGATCGAATCGAACGGACACAGATTTGCACGTTGCACAGCGGGCTAACGAAGTCTTGCACTCCAATGGCGGCACGCAATACGCTAACAAATAAGAAGCCCGAAAATTCCCAGCCCCGGTAGAACGGGAAGTTAACCTTCGTATCTCTCAGCTACAGAGCCGCCTGGAGACTCTCGGCGCGGAAGCACCTTAAATATCTCCTGGCTCCGAGCCAGTACCCGAGGTATCGGGCAACGACGAACCAACAACCTATCCTATAACAGTGAAGATGGTGGAAAATATTATCGTAAAGATCGACTCACGCTCACGGAGACTCCTACAGCAACCGCCTCCCAAAGATACGATCCCGGGACCCACTTCGCGAGAGTAAGAAATAACGAAATTTCCTGGGAGTGACAGGACCCCAAGTCCTCATAGGTGCATCACCACTCATGCACGCCCGTCCAGGAACGGCGAATGGAGAACTCGGGCCCGTCCAGATGAGGATATTTGAAGAAATTCCATCGTAAGAAACCACAACGCAGCATCATTGTTCGACATCTAATCTCGGGGACCCGCTCACCGCACTAGCGCGATCCTTGGAAGCACACACCAACGCCATCAAAATAATGCCAGAAGGGCTCAATGCACCAATGGCCGGGAGAAGAAGAAGAAATAAATATCACCGGAAGCCGCACCCGCTTTTCGACAAGATGAAGGAGACCGCTCCCGGTCCTAAATAGTGGGGTGGCACGAGCCTTCGCCCAAAACCCAAACAAAGCATACTTGGCGGCTCCCGAGCAGTTCAAGCGAAGCTTAGTCGAATATCCGGTCGAGGCTTGGTCATATACCAGCAACCAACACCAGACCCAAGTCGGAGCCGTGGACAACCCTCGAAAAACCTCCTCGGGATCGGCGTATCCAGGCAGATTCCCAACAGAGAAGCCGACACTGAATGAATGGAGCCATCATCCACATGACACGAACAGAAGAGACGATCCGAGGTACATCGCATCTCACAACAACAAGGCACTAGCCTGAAGACGACACCTTCGAGGAACCTCCAATGGTAGCAGATTCAACAAGACGCAACCGGCAAGGAAACCTCGCCCGATAGAGCTCGACTTCAACGTTGCAGTTCCAAGCATAGTGGTCAAAATAAGTGAAGCCGGGAACTCCGGGTGGCTCGGATCTATTCAACCAAAAACCCTCCAAGCAAACCGTGGCCCGCCACGAGAATCACGAAATGCTCGGAGTTATAGACCCAAAAGAGCAGCAACTACGCCATACAATAAAGTTAACCACAAAGCATCGCCAAGCAAGCGAACTCGGATCCAGCTCCACGGACAAGGGGGAAATCGAACAAAACAGAGCCGGCAAGCTGTGGCATATTGTCACAACCGTTAAAGAATGGCGACACCCCGCTATGATCCGTAGAACGTAGAACGCAAGTGCCCGTCACCAAAAAGGGATGGTCCCGGGGAATACTCCCCAAGGACACCCTCTCGATCGAAGAAAAGGACGCCGAGACTCCACCTCGGCATCCCATTAACGTATTGCCAAAGTTTTATCGACGGTGTCGGGCCAAAGCCAATAGGACAACCTGGATCAACGTTGCTCTCAGGCCAGACGGTTGATATGTCCCCAATGGGGATTGCCACAATGACCAAATCGCTCCCCCCGCGCGGCCCGCCCTAGCTCGGGCTAATACGTCGAGCGACGCAGGGCGTAGATGCTTTGCACAGACAGCGGCGAATATATCGCCCGGGACGCAATTCCGGCCCTAGTCCTCCAAAGGTGTGAAACCCCATGACAGACGCATAGTCAAAGCATCTAGCTGCAAGCGACAGGAGGAGATCCCTCGCTTTATGCCCATGATCGGCGTTGCCCTTAAATGTGGTCAAAGGGTAAGGACAATCACGTCCTCTACCCAGGCCTGGCCAGGCGAGGAATACAACTGCCACAGGGCTTACTCCCCGGAACAAAGTTTTCCTTTTATCATTTACTTTCCTTTCCTTTCCCGCTCTGGCCACCACGGGGCCATCAGGCATTCTTTCCTCGATCGGGTTTCTATCAGGAAGTAGGATCCACCAACAAGATTATTAGCAGAACTGCATGTCCCCGGGGAAGGGACCCGACAAGTCCATGATCTCTCGCAAAATTTTCCAATATGGAATAATACAAGCACATCGGATAATCGGGGGAGTCACACCCATGTGGACCAAACGCGTAACAACAGGACAACATGTATTTACAACTTATATTTTCGCCAAGAAATAAAGAATATTTTCTAAACATTCAACGCCTTGAAGAAGAATATTTCGCCCTATCCTCAGCAAAAAACCTCTCCATCAAATACGTCCCGAAACGCTCGGAGACATAAACTATTCAGCACCCTCGCGACCCAGAGTCGGGGTTCTGGGCTCACAAAGCCCTCGCGATATTTCTCCAAGTCTACAAAAGGCGGTATTCAAGCCTAAAATGATCCGATATATTTGGAGACTCAACACGAGCAATTCGACAACTTGCGCGACCCCAGGGTCGGAACTCCGGGTTCACCAAGACCCCGGAAAACAATTCCGAGCTAACGAGAAGCTGTCTTCAAGAAAACTCGATGACTCGGAGACTGTCGCCAATCGCCACACACTGGAAAATCCTACATTGTAAGACCCTAACGGGCAGCGTTGGCAAAACCAGATCTATTCTCCATAAACTGTAAAACCTCAACAGGCATGAAAAATCCCGTAGTTTAGGCTATACGTCGCATATGTAAGAATCCCTAAAGGGCATACCCTCGGTGTAGACGCCTAAAACTACTTCTCGAGATCAAAAATGGCCACGACCAAACGCACACGACTCCGGTCGAAACGGCTGCTACAACCCAAAAAACGCGACTCGGGGACGCCCGACTGTTTCTAAAAAATCCTCCAAATCTACTTCGGAAAGAACCGGTTAAGCACAGGCTTCCCTCAACAGGCATAAAATGAGTCCCGACCACGTCGGCTCCAAAATTGCAAAAGCGTCGATCTACTCGACCTATGGGCTATGAACCTTCCGAGTTGCTCAAAACATCGCCGACTACAACTTGAAATTGAGGTTCTTTTAGAACCGACGACTGGTTAGGCAAAATAATCAATAAGACCTTAATGAGAGGAAACAAAGCCTATAAAAAGCCTCCGGGCCTCACATCAAAAAGCGTAAGTGCCATTGTTGCCGGCTAAGAAAAGCCTCCGGGCCTCACACCGAAAGGTCTCTACGACCATCAGCTTGAAAATTGACAACTTGAGGATTAAAGTGACCTCAAATCGTAACCCGATTCGAAGACCGGATCCAAAATAGTTAAACTAAGCAAAGCCTCCGGGCCTCATAACAAAAGGTCCCTGCGACTGAACAGCGTAAGTGCCATTGTCGCCGGCTAAGCAAAGCCTCCGGGCCCCATATCAAAAGGTCTCTACGACCAACCAGCGTAAGTGCCATTGTTGAGCGTGCCTCCGGGCCTCACACTAAAAGGTCTCAACGACCAAGTAGCAGAAAAGCTACCATCGCTAGCCAAGAACTCAGATGAGATGTAAGGGTCGATTATTGCTCGAATCGCAACGCGACTCGGAGACTGGAGCCGGAAAATCGCCAAACGCCCAAGGGCTGAAAGTGAAAATCATTATCACCAGCCCAAACAGGCTCGAGGGTAAGATAAGCTCGAGTCAGGATCCCGACCAGGGACTAAACCTAATACTCATCAAAAAATACAAGCCTAAAGGCTACTCGAGGATTCAATCAGTCCGGTGGAAAAACTCCAGCAATCAGCAACGCAGAAATTACAAATTATAGGGCTCCTCCTTCTTATTATTACATATCAATTACAGGGCACAATCTCGGCCTGCATAGTATGGTGGGATCTATATATGTATATACACGGCAAAGAAGGCAGGGAATGTTCCTCCCCCTTCTATTTTCCTTTCGGCAGCTACGGCCCACGGGCCTCCCCCTCATCATCAGACACTAGAAACTTGGCATAAAACTCCGCTCCCTTGGCATGTTTGATCTCCTCCGAGAGATCGAAACCTCGAGCGTGAATCTCCTCGAGGGCCTCCCTCCAGGATCTGCACCTCTCATACTCCCTGTTATTGCTTGCACGATCAAGGGCCTTCTTCAGCTCGGCCCTAGCAACAGCAGCGCTCTTCGAATAGGAAGCTACCTTTTACCCCGAACGGGTGATATTTATTACTACCTTAGCCCGAACGTCCGCCACCTCGATTTTCACCCTCGATAGCTTGGATGAGAGCCTCGCGATCATCTTTGCCCGAGCGGAATCATTCGTGCTTCAAAGACCGGCGAAGGTAGAAAAAGAGATGTGAAGGAAATACGAGCCAACAAGGCAGAATACCTGTTTCTCCAAGAGGGACTCCCGGGCACGACTTCGATCCGTCCCGCACCTTAAAGAAATGAGCTCATTTTCCTTTACCGCGCATAGAAGCTGGAGGGACTTTCCTCTTTCCCGAGCCTTCTGCAGATGGGTCTCACGATGAAGCAGCTCAACTTTGAGCATGTCAAAATCCTGAAAAGAAGCCAAGCGTATGAAGAGAAAAGAAGAAAATACCGGGCCGGAACATCCTTATCACAGGCAAAAAACTCACTGCAAGGCCAAAACCGTGAGTCTCACCAAAGGCCAAAGCTATGTCCAATAAAGCTTCGGTCCGGAAGCTGGCCGACCGACCGAATCATTTCCTCTCAGCTGCTGCGGAGAAGGTGCCTCACCGCAAGCCTCCACACGCCACATAACATCTTTCCTTTTGCCAACACTACTCGATTCTTAAACCGGCGATCTCGCCTCGAACGAACTCCCAGCGCCTGCAGTAGAAAACCGAGCAGATCAGCAAATGGGAGGCCGCCCCCGAAAAAGAAAAGAGAAGAGTGGGAAGGGAACGCCAGGCACCTACCACGATAATTTACCTCCCATCTCCCTTTTGAAAGATCTCGCGACCGGCGCCTATCATGAGCCTAGCATGCTGCCAATTTGCGGGACCATTCGGTTAAGTCCGGAACCTCATCAGGCAACCAACGAGTTCCTACAAACAAAAGACGGGAGGAAATCACTTTGAGTCCGACCTCAAGTGGAGAAAAAGGACAACTCAAACAGAGTGCTTATGTGTGGAACTCCATTTCTCTGGGAACGGTAAGAATTCTCCGGGAATAACGTCGGTCGTCCGAACTCGAACAAACTGGCTCATCCATCGATGGTCTTTATCCTCTTGATCGCCGATCATGGGAGCTCAAGTAGACCGGCGCTGAAGAGCAACCAGGCCTCGAAAGCGCATTGGCCGGTATAGCCTTATGAGGTGACTAAGAGTAAAATATATCCCAGTGTTGTCGGCGAAGTATCTCATCGACCATACTATGCTCCAGAAGAAGGGATGAACCTGCGCCAACATTACTTGATACCTTTTGTAAAAATCGAGCTCAACCCGGTCTGGGGAACCTGGCACGAGAACGATGGTATACACGCTCAAGAAACCTTCAACGTACGTCGTGACATTCTACTCGGGGGAAGGGACTTGCAGGACCACGCCTTCCCCCCATCTACATTTTCTCCGGATCACCTCGAGGTCCTCTTCTACCATCGAAGAGGTAATCCTCGACACATGCCTTCGGTGGCCCGGAATATTAGGAGGTTTTCCCGGCGTAGCAACGCCCCTCGAGGATGTATGCTCCGGGAATCGCTCCCCCAATGTCGGAGAAGGGCCGCTATCGCCATCTAAAGGCCGAATACAGGAAGAAGTAGCCTTTGCCTAAGCAACAAATATCGAAGCAGCGGCCATGGCCATAACAGAGTAATAGGAAGAAGAAGAGTATCCAAGCAGAAATCGCCTAAAGCGGAGAAATAGGGAAGCTCGCGGAAAGTACCTGGCTCTACAGAGGAGATGAGATTATCAAATAAGAAACTGCAGTAATCGTTTCTTGAGAGAGGAATAGAAGAATATATAAGGGCCAGGCAACAACCGACCAAATTGCCCAAACAGGCCAATTAATCTTGTCGTGTTAACATCACACTCCTTTTGGGGAATGCAATGGCGGAATTACTCCAGACTCCCACATGATTCGTGAAAGCAAGAGGGGGGCCTTGGGGAATCCCCGCTGTCGGTCCCCCGAGCTAGCAACTCAACCTCAGCTACAAAATACAAAAAGGCTCCGAAGGCCCGATACCTAGTGCTCTGAAGCAAGAAGAGCTACCAGAATAAAGGCACCCTTTATATATATATATATATATATATATATATATATATATATATATATATATATATATATATTAACAAAACAGCTGTACATCTTTGCGATGTTCGGAAGGGAGAACATATGAAATAAAAAGAGGAAGTGGCATACCAAAAAGAGAAGGGAGGCTCAGAGACTACTCCTCGCTGCTATACTCTTCGCCCTTGTCGGGGATGATTAAACACTCCAGTTCCTCCACTATCTCATGGGCCTTGATTAGGTCAACAGAACCTCCCTTTTTCCTTTCGCCTTGGCATGATCAACGTCACGGACCAATTTCTGCTCAGCCACCAAGGATATGTCGCGAGCCATTACATGCGCCATGGCCGCGTCCGCCTTGTAAGCAGCAGCTTCTCGTTCAACATCGAGCTTAGCCGGGGCCAAAGCAGCGATCTCCTTGCGGGCGTCCGAAAGAAGGCTCCGTGATGTCGCCAACTCCCCGGTTGCATTTTATTTCACTCCCTCAGCTCGGAGACTTCCGTTTCCAACTCAGTGATCCTCAAGTTTCCCTGGTCAACCTTTGTTACGAAACAAGGCGACGAATATGTGATCACAAAACACATATATAAATGCCAAGCGGAGGAGCAGATATGAAAGAAAAAAGAGTAATACCTGTGCAGTAAGAGCGGTCTTCTCCCGGAGTGCCGCCTCTAAAGTGGCTCGAAGCTCCATCATCTCCTCATCTCCCCGGATGCCTCGAGACTCAGAATCTTGCAGTTTCGAAGCAATGACATCACACTCTTTCTCGTGATGTGCGAGTTCCCCACGGAGCCGTGATATGACATGATCGTATATCTCTTCGCACTACAGCACAATAAGGAAGCTGAGAAAAGCGATGAATAATGCCCAAAGGCAAAGAGAAACACTCAAAGAAAAATTGTCACCTGCCGCAAGGATTTCTCCGCTGCATCGACGGCGTCAGATACGTCAAGATCAACCCTGACAGGTACGTCATCGAGGATGTTGGAAAAAATGCCTTCCCCTCCGAAGGAATTGTCGGCCGTAGTACCAACCATCCTCCCGGCGTCTCTTAACTCTCCCGATGAGATTGAACAGTTTTGGATGAAGTCGTTCGGGTTATATCCCCGTCGAATAACAGCCCATGACCCGAGAAGGCACCGAACTCCGTCCCATCCGAGCCCGTAGCCCTGCTGACAGAAGCTATGTAGAATCTGGCTCAGTGGTTGGAAACCACATCGGCTTCCTCACCAACAACCTCCGGCTCGCCTTGCTGGCCGTAGCCGTCCCGGACTCAACAGCCTCTGACCGGGGCACCTGCGAACCCCTCTCGCTGGTCCTCAACCTCCTTCTCAACGGACTGCCATCATCACCTTCTTCCCCGCCTACACTGGGATCCGGGTCAGAGCTCGGGACATTAGTCTCATCAAGTCGGGCAACGGCCACTCTCGTTTTCCTCTTTTTGCTCGTGCCGACCCCCAAGGCCTCCTTTTCACCACCAGGGGGTGGCCTCATCAGCATTTTTTCCCCAAGGCCTGCATCAACACGATGATTAGAGCCCAAGGGGAATACAAAATACAAGATACATACAAAAAAGAAACCTTACCATGGTTATTGGCCACCCAGCGCTTATCGGCCATGATGGCCCAGGATTGAAGATGATACGGGAACCTCCTGTCCAAGCGCTCGATCCACCTCGCCAAGTCTGGAACCTCCTCGAGAATCCATGGAGAAGCTGGAGAAAGTCGCCAAGAGGTTATTACAATGCTCGAAAGAAAAGTTGAGGAACGATTAACGAGAAGATATACTTACGGTGAAAGTTCCACCGTTCGGGAAAAGGCATCCATTGGACAAAGATAATGTCAAAGGTGCGCACCCAAAAAAACCTTCTCATCCACCCTCGGTCCTTCCCTTCTTCGACGCTTGAAAGGAAAGGTTTCTTGCACCGTTGCCGAAACTTGATCAAGCTTCGGTACAGCCGAGGACGGTATAGTCCGATCAGATGGTTGAGAGTGAGAACTTCACATGCGATCTCCTCAGTAAAGTGCCTGAGCATTAGCACAATCCTCCAAAAAGACGGTGAGATCTGGCCAAGGGTCCCTCGATATCGAATGCTGAAGTAAAGGAACACCAGATCGATATCGAAGGGAGGAGATTTTATGGCTTTGTCGGGACCCAGGGTGAACGGGTAGGTATATATGCAAAGAAAGCCCTCCTTGAAACTGGTAATATCTTCGCCGGAGGCAGGAATTCCCACTGTCACTGTTTCGTTCCATTTGCAGTCACTCTTCACCTTTTCGACATTAGTCACGACACAAATGTATCGAGACACATGCTCGCATCGGCCCGGCTTGGATGCGGGATCCTCGATGTTGAAATCCTTCGACGGATCAAGCTCGAAAGGGGTCCACTGCTCTATAGGAGGGACCGTCCTATTACCCCCCCCCCCCCCCAGCCAACTGGGACGATGATGCAGTATCGTTCCGACGGGGCACCGTCCTAGAGGTCCTGGCCATAAATAACGATGGAGCTCTTACGAAAATAGAAAAACAGAGAAGGATGAAAATATATCAAATAAATGGGGATTCCGGTTCACAAGCTTGGAGGAAGGGCAAAGATGAGCAACATCTGGTGATCGAATCATTTTATAGGAACCAATTGGGGAAGCGGAAGGGACGAGCCTGCAACAGTTCGTGAACTCCTCGATCGTAGCATATGACGGCGGCTCCGCACGGTTTCCAGGGCTATGCATTTAATGCTCTCATATGAATGACATCATGGTAATAATGGCCTCGAAGCTACGAGACTACGATTCAATGTCGTTTCCTATCACTTCGATATAGGAAACGCAGAGACTATCTGTACGCGGTAAAATCAGTAGACTTGATTTTTCGCTATCGAAACATTTTTGGAAGCCTTCCCCGAGACCCTGAGGGTGGAAGGCCACAATCGAGTTCTCGGCCTCAGGGCTCATCGAGGTCTAAATCGAAGGAAGCAGGTCCCGAGGTCACAACAAGAGAGGAGGTCCTCTAAACACATGGCTACACCTGACAGGACCGGTCTATCTATAGCTTACTGAGAGGACTTGCGTCAGGCCGCCCCATCTTTGTACTCTTGTAAATAACATATACGTACTTTACCGAGTCCCCTCGACTATATAAGGGGGACTCACCCCACCTTGTAAGGGACTGATGTTGCTCTACTTCTCTATAATGCAATAATATCTCTCTCTCTTTCTTTCTTCTAAGCTATCAGTGTTCATCGACCCCGAGGTCTCCCTAGCATTTTATTGTTCTTCATTTGTTCTTCATCATTTAGCTCAAGATTGATAATATAGTGCTTTACCTACTTGCATCTTATCTGTTACTCCTCTTCCCGCTAAACTCGATAAGCCCGAGGTAGGCTCGAGGCCTGGCCCCGAGGTATCGACTGGCTTGCTCTAAGCCCGGGAACGTCCCCTTACTGGTTCGATTATCGCTTTGGCTAATTCGATCTTTATTGTCTTACTTCACGTTTTAACACCAATCACCCTTACAAACTAGCTCGGGAATAGATCACGTACTTTTAGAATTCCATTTACAAATTTAATTATTGTTACCATTTTCACGGTAAACAAAATTAATATAAATAAATGCATTTCACATCATAAATTCACGAAACAAAAGTAAGATATGAGACGATATACATACAAATATATATACTTTAAGCAAAACATCAGCTATCACAAATAACATAGGCAACTAGTGCCTCAACCAAGTTTAGGTAAGATACTTACCTCGAGCAAGCTAAAATAATACTCTAGAAAGGTCATCCCGCACGAATTGACTTCCGAACTGTCCGAAACTAGCAAAAGCAACTCAATATCATCAAATGATGTCATAGTAACAAACCCAAATGATAAAGGTCAAAATTTTAATCAAATACTCAAAGTCATCCCACGCCCGCATCCCGAAACTCGGCAAAACTCATAAATTCTGATAACCCATTCGAATACGAGTCCAACCATACTAATTTCTCTCAAATCCGACTCTGAATCGATGTTTAAAGCTCAATTATTCACTTTAGAAAAGTTTAACAAAACCCCCAATTTCTCTTTTTGAATCATTAATCAAATGCGGAAATCAAAGATGGAATAATATATAATAATTAAATTTGAGTAAAAAATACTTACCCCAACCCATATGGTAAAAGCAAAATCGCCCAAATTCGAGATTTCAAACATAAAATGTGGTAAAATAACTCAAAGTCCAACATAGAGTACTTAATGCACTGCCCAGTAGTACCCTACGCGATCACAGTTGTACCCCACGAGATCGCGATGCACAAAGTGAAAACTGCTCCAGGAACAGCTTCACGAGCGCGTCTAGACGCACGCGAACGCGATAGACAACTGGCCCCAAACTCCGCAAAGGAGGATGAATAGTCGCAAACATGACCGATGGTGACCTCTGACCCTTAAAGCATCGCGAACACGACACAATATGCACGAACGCGTATAATAACAATTTCTAATCCTCCGAAAACTCACTCCTTCTCTCACGAATTTTGATACCCAATTTTTCCCATAATATTTTCAAAACTATGCTTGGGCATCAATTAGTATTTTTCATTCAATTTCTGCATTTTTTAAAATATTTTAATTAATTTCTCCCAATATTTATTTTATAAAACAATCACTGATTGCATCACAAATAGTTTTATAATAATTTTTGTTATTTAATTTTATCATTTACATTTGCACTAAGTTTCAATTATTGCACAAACAACCACATTTGCATTTTTAGGATGCAATTGCAATTACTTTGCAATTATAGCCTATGCATGTATTATTACACTATTTTACTAGAAAACAGCTTTTTATATTTCTAAAATATTAAGTAATTACTTTAAAACATCGCCATGCATTAAAATCATTTTTTATAATTTATTAACCATTTTAAAAATTGTTTTAGCTTATAATTATGTATTTAACAAATAACCCCTTTTCATTAGCCTATTAACTGGCCCAATTTTAACCCCTTAAACTAGCCTAGAAACTCCAGGCCCAAATACCCATCTACCCAACCCAATACCCAGCCAAATCCTGGTTGTTGATCATTTTGATCAACGGTCTAGGCTCCCCCTTTCCATAATTAACCTAACGACCCCCCTCTAACCTAATTCATTTCCCACCTTACACCGCCGTCACCTAATCCTCTCTGACCTCAAACGCTCTCAACCTAAAACCCAATCTCTAAACACCATCACTCATCTATGGCTATCTCCGGTGGTTTCTTACCACCTCCGAGGCCTCCAATGGCCTCTCTCACGTTATTCTTGCCATCTCCGGGGCCCAAGGGACCAGGGCTAGTTGGCTTGCATCTATGGTCTTCTCTCGCCTATTTCAAGCCATCCCAGTGTGATTCCGAGTAAGATCGTCCTATATTGACTACGATCTATGAGTTTCTCAGTATGTTTCTTCATCTCCGTGCCGTTCTCTTCGAAATCCTAATTCCTTTTCTAAACCTCTTAGATCTGTGTATATCTAATATGATTTGGGTTTGTTTCATGTGAGTTTTACAACGGCCTTGAGATTCTTTATAAGAATCGTGTGATTTTCAAGTGATTCTCTTCTTTTCCTAAACTAGGGTTTCCGAAATTTCTTTTACAAATTGTTTGATGACTTTTTGTGTTTAATCTTCTTCTCATATATTTTTACTGATTTTGTAAGTCTGCTACAACCTTGGCTTGCTTGTACTGAAAACCATATTTTTTTGGGATTCTTCGTTTGTTTTCTGAGTATTGGTACATCAGGTTATGTTCCTGCTTTGGGTTCTTGTGGTTTCTCGTGATTTTCTTGTCCTAGCATGCTTTTACTGAATTTCTTAGTTCAATGCTTTCACTAATTCTATATGCTTGTGTTCGTTTGACTATTCAAGTTAAGACTTGTAACATTCTCTTTGAATCAGTGTCATTCTAACTATGTGTTTTGTGGAATCCTGACTATTCATGTTCTACCTTATTTTATATGCTAAACATGCTGACTCTTTCGTGACTTTTTCTTTGACCGAACCCTTGATTATTCTGAATCCCTTATTTCCTGGTTTAATTTTAACACTTTCCCTTAAACTTTCGATTCTTACCTCTCTACTCGATTTGATTGAATTGCTTAATTACTTTTTCCTTGCCTTACTTGTATTTTGCCGATTCTTACTGATTTGTTTGCTTAATTAAAATTGATGTTCATTTACCCCAAATTACCTATTCTATACCTAAACCTTATGATGGTAGGCTATAATTACGTATTTTAGTCGATTATCACACTCTAATTTACTACACTTTAATTGAGTTTGAGCTTTAATCGCTAGTGTTTTGCATTAATGGTGTGTTTTATGCCTTGTAGGAGTGATTCCGAGCTATATAGATGTTATGGAATGAATTTGAGTGATTTGGAACTTTAAAGTTTGAGTAAAATTTCAAGGAATTAAGTCGAGATCGTGTTTGGAGGTCAACGGATGATAGTTAGAGCGAACGAAGATTCCAGTAGGCATATTGGGCACTGTCTAGTAATATAGATATAACTTTTTGCTCAGAACTCCATTTTAGCTTCACAATACATGGTTGGAAAGCTAACTCAAAGGGCTACAACTTTCACGTTTTACGTTTTTCCAAATATGGAACGGAACAGGGTGCAAAATGCGCGAACTCTAGCGCGAGGTTAGCGCAAAGTCGTGCTAGTTAAGGAGCTGGAGGTAGAATGTCAAGGAATATGCGCGAAGTCATGCGCGAAGGATGCGCGAGCTCTCGCTAGTCACCCAGGAAAAATGTCCTTTTCACATTGGAGAAGGTATAATTGTTTGGGCCCAACCCTACTTGGTATATATACATGGAAAAACAGTATTTTGAGGGAGGAGGACATTTTTGAGAGGAAAACACAAGCACAGAGCCGCCGTGGAGGCCGGGTTTCATCTTTTCTTCCACCAACTTAGTCTTTTTATGTTTCTTTGTATGATTTGTTGTTTTGCTATCATGTCTATGTGGAGCTAAACTTCACGTTCTAGGGTTGTGGTTCTTTCATGACTATTGTTATTCAGATATTAATTTTGATTTCTTAGTTTATCATATTGGTTTATTTATTTAATCCGGCACTTAATTATTTGATTGCTTGATCACCAATTGAATACTATTTACGACTCTAGAGTTGAACTCGAAAGTGGGAATTCTAGATTGCATATAGGATTGAGTAGAGCAAGTTCTTGAACCTGGGCATCGGGGAACGGATTCGCGGTTAGGATAGACATATACCTAATTGCCTTGCTTGGTTGATTTACAGGAATTATAAATGCGTTCTTGTTGATTCTAATTCCATAGACATATAGGAGTTAGGTTAGCTTGAATAGGCGAGTAAGAACTCGACAGATTCTTATGAGCAATATTAACCCTGTCAACCAATAAACTAGATAAATCAGTTAGTCAATTCAATTGAAGAATACAATAGGAATGTTAGATAGCCCATAACCCTAGATCGTTTTCATTACATTGATATCATAAAAATCTGCTCTTTCTCTGTTTAAAGTTCATTATTTATATTTCTTTATTTAATTAGTATAGAATCAAATACTTCTAGGTTTAATTCTTGTATAGATAATTAGGATAGTCTAATTTAGTTAATAGTTAATCACAAGTCCTCGTGGGATCGACATCCGACTTTTAGTCACTTTATTACTTGACGACCGCGTATAATTGCGTGTGCGTTTGGCCGCAATAAGTTTTTGGCGTCGTTGCCGGGGACTTAGAAATTAACTAGTCTACTAGGTTAGTTTTTTACTTTTTGTCTATTCAAGTTTCTTTTTATTTTTATCTTAGTTTACTATTTTATTATCTTTGTTGACATGGCTTCTTGGAATGAGAATTGGTCGAATATTGCTTATTCTTATTATGATAATCCTTGTCCATATTGTGGAGGACCTCACTGGTGAAAAAATTGTCAGAATGTTCCCAGGTGCGAGTTGTGCGCACAATCTCAATCCTTTGATTGGAATATTTGTCATATATGTGGTGGTCAAGATGGCCATTGGGATGGTTGTCCTAATTCTTATTATCCTTCTCAGAGCTCTTATTATGATGTTTCTAATAATGTTTATGAGTTTGATAGGAGCAATGAAGTACAGGATATGGAACGTGATGCATATATTAGGGATATTCTGAGGCAAGTAGTCGAGCTGCAAGATGAAAATCGAAAGGCTGCACAAAGAATTAGTGCAGCAATCATGAGAATGAACGCCGAGGCGGAGGATGTGGCTGAAGAGAGCGAGCTCCCACCAGAAAATAATTTTGAAGAAGCAGATATAGTGAGCCAATCTTGGCTAGAGGAACAAGCTCAACTTATAAAATCTCATGAGTTTCTTCGTGATGGTCTTTCAAATATGACAGAACAACTAATAGAAGCAAGAACTGAGCTCAGGCAAGAGATAGACCAATTTGGCTTAGATATCCATGACTTGCATGGTCAATTGAATAAAAAGGTTGAGGCGTCTGATGCCCCACAACCAATTTTTGTGGATACTGGCCAGCTTGTGGAGCGGAAAGAGGAACTTCAACTATTCGACCAAAATATTATTAATGATGCCAAGGTTGATGAATAGTGCAAAATTGAGGATGTCAAAAATAATGCAATTTTGGAGTTGGAGCGTATTGGACCTCATTCTAAACACTTTTCAACATTGTGTTTGGTTGGTGACATGGGAATTGATCCAGTAGAGCATATGGAGGAGTCAATGGATGAGGAACAAAGTGTTTATAGTCTGAAATTTGCCACACCGAGGAGACAAAACGACATTCCTCACTTCAAGGCCAAGAAGTGCAAGATGCGATACCTATTGCTTGGTTTATTTATTATTATACCACCGTCTCAGGAACGTGATAGACAAATTGATGCAAAATTGGGGGCGCAATTCATATCTTCAAAGTGGAAGGAAAAGTGGTGAAAGTGATGGAGTCGTGCCGCGACTTTAAATTAGGCGCTTGTTGGGAGGCAACCCAGCTTTACTGCTTTCTGTTATTTTTATTTATTTTGTTTAATTTATTTTTCTATCTTTGTAGCATTTTTTTGTAGGATTATGAGCATAGAAGAAAAGCCACTGGAAGTGTGCAAAAGTGAGCTATGTGGTTGAAATAAGTGTGGGGTAACCGCACAAAGGACTGTACCTGGGAAAAGTCTGAATATCCCGTGAGCTGCTAATGCTTCGGCCTTTGGCCTACCAGGGAGTCTCTTTTACCCTCTTGTTATTTTTAGTGTGCATTGAGTACATTGCACAATTTTAAGTGTGGGGTGAGGAGATTGTCTGGGTGATTTTCTGTGCTATGTTAGCTTAGTTATAGTACTCGTTCTTAGTGTAGTAACTTTTTTTATAAAACAAAAATTAAAAAAAAAAAATTCAAAAAGTTTGGACTTTTCCCGACGATGGATTTTGTGGACAGCCTTCTTGAGGGATTAAGGTCCAACAAAAAAAATGAAAAATAGAAAAAAACCAAAAATGTGTTTTTTATTTTTTTAGGTAGCAATAATCCTCCATGATTTTTCTTTGTGCAACGGTTCTTTTCCATGGGATGTAGTTTGATCCGGGTAGTAGTTTTTCCTTTTATATTTTTTATTCATTTAGAGTAGATTAGGAATTTAGGGAATAAAAGGGGGAATAATGATGAACCTAGGTGCCCTTGACTTGTTTGATAGTAGCATATTTAGGCTTTGGCATGTGTAGTATCTTCCCTATGATTTGAAATTATTGATGATGCCTTGCTTAGTTGGATAGCATGTCTTGTGATGCCTATATCTCATTTACTTGACTTATGTAACTTTGTGCTTAATGCTTAATATCTTGTGGCTTTGTGAATACTCAAATTTGTTGAGAGTCGGAATGAGACCGCTCTTAGTGAGTCATGTGCCATGTGTGGTGTGGTTTTTGTGTAGTCTATGTATTGTACTTGTGTCTAGAACTTGCCCGGTATGTGAGTTGAAGCGAAATTTAAGGTGATGCTCGGTTTGAAAAATGATTTTAGGGTTTCTTTGATCTTTTGAGCTTATTGCTTATCACAAATAAAATTTATCCCTAGTTAACCCTTTTGAGCCTATAGACTTTTATTTGGCACCCACATTACAAGCATATACCCTTTTTGTTCTTAAATTGACATTGTTTTGATCCTTTTACCTTTTAAAGCACTTTAATTGTGAGATGAGCGCTAAAAGAAGTAAGAAGGAACAAAGTGTGGGGTGGCTTTTGAGTGGAACCAATAAAAGGAAGAAAGGTGCACTTGGTTTTTTTACAGTAATACCAATAGCGGAAATTGAAAAAAAAGAATAATCTGAAAAAATAAAAATAGAGATGAATAAATTATTGTCTTGTTCTTGCTAGTGGGTATGAATTAGTGTAGTGCTTAAAGAAGAAGGGAGCATTTTTGGGGTGATATTATTTGTAAAATTGAAGTGGTGTTGAAGAATTTGCGCTTAAAGTTGATTATGTGATGTGTTAAAGTGCTTAAGAGGGTTAGTCACTATTCCTAAATATATCATACCCATCCCTTAGCCCACATTACAACCATGAAAAAAGACCTAATTTATTTTAGATCGAGCGAACCTACATTAGTAGAGATTTACATTAAGGGCAAGACTATGGTACCAATTACATGCATGTGACTTCTTTTGTGAGGGTGAGCGATTTTCTTTGATATATGTGAGCATGAGATTCGAATGTGTGGATTGATTTTACTTTTTTTGCTTTGGTTTGAGAGCACATGGTTTCACGAAGGATAGGTAACATTATTAGACTTCTCTAGGATGTTGGGTGTTCAAGCCATGAGTGCATTGTGACATTGAGTCGGTTTTTGAGGCTAGGATTGTTGTAAGCATATTTTCTTTGTTTGAATATTTTTGAAGAATTACATAAGTAAAGGGAAGTGTATGATGATTGCATATGCTAGAGTTTAGTTGTTGCTATCAACCATAATCATTGGTGTAGTGTGCTTCGAATATGTTAAGTGCTCATAGATAGAGTAAATTTTTGGTTGACTCGAGGACGAACAACATTTAAGTGTGGGGTGTTTATGATAGGCTATAATTACGTATTTTAGTCGATTATTACACTCTAATTTACTACACTTTAATTGAGTTTGAGCTTTAATCGCTAGTGTTTTGCACTAATGGTGTGTTTTATGCCTTATAAGAGTGATTCGGAGCTATGTAGATGTTATGGAATGAATTTGAGTGATTTGGAGCTTTTGATTCGGATCGTGTTTGGGGGTCAACGGATGATAGTTGGAGCGAACGAATACTCCAGTAGGCATATTGCGCACTGTCTAGTAAGATAGATTTAACTTTTTGCTCAGAACTCCATTTTAGCTTCACAATATATGGTTGGAAATCTAACTCAAAAGGCTACAACTTTCATGTTTTACGTTTTTCCAAATCCATAACGGAACAGGGTGAAAAATGCCCGAACTCTAGCGCGAGGTTAGCCCGAAGTCGCGCTAGTTAAGGAGCTGGAGGCAGAATGTCAAGGAATATGCGCGAAGTCATGCGCGAAGGATGCGCGAGCTCGCGCTAGTCACCTGGGAAAAATGTCCCTTTTCACATTGGAGAAGGTATAATTGTTTGGGTCCAACCCTACTTGGTATATATACATGGAAAAACGGTATTTTGAGGAAGGAGGACGTTTTTTGAGAGGAAAACACAAGCACAGAGCCGCCGTGGAGGCCGGGTTTCATCTTTTCTTCCACCAACTTAGTCTTTTTATGTTTCATTGTATGATTTGTTGTTTTGCTATCATGTCTATGTGGAGCTAAGCTTCACGTTCTAGGGTTGTGGTTCTTTCATGACTATTGTTATTCGGATATTAATTTTGATTTCTTAGTTTATCATATTGGTTTATTTATTTAATCCTGCACTTAATTATTTGATTGCTTGATCACCAATTGAATACTATCTACGAATCTAGAGTTGAACTCGAAAGTGGGAATTCTAGATTGCATATAGGATTGAGTAGAGAAATTTCTTGAACCTGGGCATCGGGGAACGGATTCGCGGTTAGGATGGACATATACCTAATTGCCTTGCTTGGTTGATTTACAGGAATTATAAATGCGTTCTTGTTGATTCTAATTCCATAGACATATAGGAGTTAGGTTAGCTTGAATAGGCGAGTAAGAACTCGGCAGATTCTTATGAGGAATATTAACCCTGTTAACCAATAAACTCGATAAATGAGTTAGTCAATTCAATTGAAGAATACAATAGGAATGTTAGATAGCCCATAACCCTAGATCGTTTTCATTACATTGATATCATAAAAATCTGCTCTTCCTCTGTTCAAAGTTCATTATTTATATTTCTTTTTTTAATTAGTATAGAATCAAATACTTCTAGGTTTAATTCTTGCATAGATAATTATGATAGTCTAATTTAGTTAATAGTTAATCACAAGTCCTCGTGGGATCGACATCCGACTTTCAGTCACTTTATTACTTGACTATCGCGTATACTTGCGTGTGCGTTTGGCCGCAACACCTTACTTGATTCTTTTCCTTAAATACTTAGTATGTTTTACCGTTGATTTAATTGTCCCCTGATTAAGGGAAGAACTTGCCGATTTACTTGTGACTTCCCTGATTTGATACTTAATTGATCTCTTACCTTATTTGTTATGTTTTTTATTACTATATAAACCCCCTCTTATTTCAAGTTCTGGACAACGAAAACAAGTTCAAAGAACACACACTCACACTCAAAACTCTCCTTTCTTTCTCTGCTACCTGTGATAATCACTGATCTAGCCGGCTGTAAGCCAAGGCTAGATATTGAACTGCACTCGCTTTACATTTTGTGCTCTCTTCATTGACTGGTATGTCTCCAGGTAGATTTTGAAACTCAACTTTATGTGTTCTATGCATATACATCCATGCTTATTCCTGTATTAGTTCTTCAATTTGGTTTCTCTGTTTGCTGTTATTGAGCATGTCTAAATTCTGCCTTATGAGTAATTAGCATGACTAACTTCATTTAGTTCTTTGATATCTGTTCAGCAGGTTTACCTAGTTCCCATACCCTTCCCTTTAACTAGTATGACTTTGTTAGTTATTTGGTCTTCTAGTGCATTCAATTGGTCCTGATTGTATTCAATTCTGTTTAGCATGTCTTTGTTTTCAACATGATTCTGCCACATTCTTTCTCTATGTCTATGACTAATTTGTTCAATATACTCATTGTTGTTCTGGACATTTGTTGTATCAGTTTCCCTATTTATGAAGTCTCAACCCTATATGTTTCCCAAACCCCCTTCACCCCTTGTTTGTAAGCCTGTTTGTTAAGTGAATCTGGGTAATCCTTGATTAATTGGGTTGTTTGTTGAGTGTGTTTTCCTCAGAATGGTTCCAAAACTGTTGCTCCTACTTCTAGCATTGTTGATACCCAATTTTTTCCTATATATATTTAATATTCAAAACACCTTCAAAATAGAATATATGCATACATAAGCATGTCAAAGTGTTTTATTATTATATTCATAATTTGTAAAGGTTTAAATTGACTTATTTTCCCCTTTTTATCCATAAAATCCCTAATAATTATTTTCAAGATGATTATCTTGAGAATTCTTCTATTGGATTTTTATATTTATGCCATATGGCTAAGATAATTTTTACATATTTTTACAATTATATTTAGTATTTTTTAAAGCTAAATTTCACATAATTGCAATATTAGTCATTTTAAGGTATAATTATGTTTTATACGCATAGAAGTGGATACTACATTTTTAAATTGTTAATTATGTTTTATAAATCACTTTATTACATTAAATTTATTTTCAGAAACTATTTGCTATTTTTTATAAATTAAAAAGGGAAAACTGGCTATTTAAATAACATCCCCTTTTGTATTTCAATTATAGCCTAAATAAAACCCCAATTCCCAATCCAATTATACCCACCGAACCAAGCCCAAACCCAATTTTATAACCCGACTCACCTACCCACTCTAATCTCGACCGTTGATCTCCTAGATCAACGGTCCCCATTACCCTTACCATTTTTAAACCCAAACGACCCCCTAACCTAAATCATTTCTCACTAGTCCGCTGCCCTTGAATCCCCTCTCCTCTCCAATTCTCTCTGAAACCTAAAGCTAACCCTAGCCGCCCCCACCCTAATCTCCTTCAATCCCCACTCAATCCATGGACTCCCATGGCTGTTTGAGACGTATACCGATCTCTTATGTCTCCTGGTGGCCCGCTTTTGTGATTTCATGGATAGATCTCGAAGAGATATGGTCCTGTCCTTGCTCAACTTCAATTTATGGTCTTTTTTCGGCCATCCATGGTTGTTCGAGTCAGATCCTTGACTTTTCTGGCTAGATCAGTAACTTTTCGAAGTTTTGTTACTTTTTCTAGGTTCTCCGAAACCCTAGCCTTAAAGACCTTCAATTTTCTTTCAGATCTGTCTTAGATCTGTGTAAGTCAGGAACCTCATGGTGTTTTCTCAAATGTTTTTCCGATTTTTCAAAGTGACTCTTCGTCTTCAATGATTAGGGCTTTCTTAACCTCTTTTAAAAGACCTCTCTTCTAATTTTCAGTATTTTCTTATGATTTTACTATATATGTTTAAATGGTTCTCTTATGTTTTTCTTCTACCTGGTTCATCGTGTTGAAAACACTAAGTGTTTTGGTTCTATCCGGGGTTCTAAAATTGTCTTTGTTTACTTGTTTATATGCCTATTTTGATTGGGTTCTTTATGCTTAGATCCTTTTCCTTTTTTTGCCTTGAATAATTCTGAGTTCTTACCACTTTTTAACTCTACTTTGTTAAAACCCTAATTTCCTAAAATTTTCCTCACTTGTTACTGTGAGTTTAAATGCTTTCTTTACTTGTTTCTATGTGTTGGTTTGATCTCCTTTACCTGTTACTATGTGTTAGCCCTAACTACATGACTTTGTTGAGTACCATGCTTCGACTAGTCCGTAGCCTGCTCATGTCACTTCTGTATGTTTATGTTCATCTAGTTTGCTCCCGTTTGACAATATGCTTAACCCTGCATATCTGATACGCCTGTTCATTCTTTTCTATTTATATGCTGAATTGCAGAATCATGAGTCTTTCTTGATTGATCTTGATTTCCTCAAGTCACGACTGATTGCAAATATTTTCTTATAAAACCCTGGTTTCACTCGTTTTGTTTAAATTGATTGATTCCCTTCCTTTGCTATGATGTTTTACCCCTGCTGAATCCTTTCCCACAATTAGGTATATTTTGTACTTAGACTCAATTATATACTCCATATTCTTACTATCCCCTATATGGTCAGAAATCAATCTTTCTCAAATTGACTTTCTTTCCTTAATTACTTCTGTTAGTACCCGTTAAGCAGTAATTTCCTGATTAAACGGAAGTACTTGTATTAATTGATTCTGATTGTGATTATTTTCATATATGTGTTAAACTTTTACTTGTTACCTTATTTTTCTACTAATTTTTAAAGCTATAAATACCCTACCCTCTCTTCTTTAAATAGACGAACAACTGAGTTCAAAACACACACTTACACATTCAAACTCTCTTTCTTTCTCTACTACTTGTGCTACTACTTTGTCTGGCCGGCTGAAAGACAAGGCTAGACTGTGGAATGTTGATTGCTTTACTTTTCTTTTCCTGCCCTTTGCTTCTTCAACTGGTATGTCCCTAGTTTAAATTCTGAAACTCAAACCTATGTGTTCCCTTGTTGTTAATCATTGTCTCTTTCTGCAATGACTTAATGACTCATGCTATTGCACTTTTGTTTACTGCTTTACTCAGCATGCTTAAAATTCTGCCCTCTTTTGTTCAAATGTAATTAGTATGTTTGCTTGTTCCCATTTTTGTCCTTCAACCAGCATGTCTCCTAATGCACTTGATTCATGACTAATTGTGTGTTTTAATTTGGACCCTTTGTGTCCCCGACCCCTACATCCCAGGTTGAAACTCCTAAAACTGTAGTTCTATTTGAACTTGTTCTGTGTGTGTGTGTGTGTTGTTGTTGCTCCTATCCCCTTTCCCTTCCAAAAAACTATTTTCACTAAGCAATCCTTCTGCTGTTTTTACAAACTTATTTCAAACATGCTGCTTTCAAGATTGTTTTCCAACTCTACTCCTTTGAGTCTATGTGAAGCACTTTCAGTATACTCTTAGGTTATTAGGTTCTACCCCTTTTGTGTGAGCCTTGCTTTGGGACCCTTGAGCTCCCTCTGAACTTGGACACATGAAAGCTGGCCTTTCCACACTACACTTACTCTGTCTTGGCCACGAAATCTGGGTGTGAGCACTGCCGGGGATCCCTTGACTTCCTTAGGGAACTCTGACACACCTAGATATGAGGGAAAGCTGGAATAATATTAGCATTCGAGGTGGTTTATTACGTAACTCAGATAGGAAGTCAGAATCAGGCTTCCTATAGTTGTAACTTCTTATTTTTCATTTCTGTTTATGTAATTCAATCACATGGTCTGTAATAATTTGTAAACAAGTACTGGGGTGGCTAGTGAAAAGGGACGGGGAAATATGCATGATATAGTTGTTAAAGGGTAGAAAATATGTTATTAGGTTTATATTCCAAAATTGCGCAATAGATACCATGCTTAAGGTTCATGCATGCATTAGAAATCATGCTCTTAGGACCTTTGTTCTTGCCTCATCACTTCATTCATTAGTCCATGCTTTATGTCTATCACTTAGAAATCCTGCTCCTAGGACAATAACAACACCCATATAAAAGGTTGTTACTTCAATAATCCTGCAACTCTTATGTACATTTAGAAATCATGCCTTAGGGATTCTATTTTTCCACAATCCTGCAATTTGCATATTAGATACCATGTTCTAGGATCTTGTTTGCATTTTTCATAAAAATGCCTAGTTATTTATTAACTCATGAAAAGGTAGTAAAGTAATAATTTTCATACTGTGATGTTTTCCAACAATCTCTACAACTAGAACAACATGCTCTTAGGGTAAAATAATCCCCAACTGTCTCAATAATTCTAAATAACTGCTGCATATTGCTTTTACGCCTAGGCAAGCCTTAGGTAATACCCTTAATGAAACTGGAAATGCCTTTGTTTAGTTATCAACTGTTAAAATCAGTAAGCAAACCTGCTTCAGACTTCTTTTCTGAGTCATGTGATAAATCTGGTTCTGATGCTATCACTCAAACACCCTGCTTTAGGATTTCAAATTTAGACCTTAATTGTGTATAAGTCATGATGTCTATGTGCATTATCTGGGGAGGTATATCTGAACCTTCCATTCGTTTTTTGTGTTTTCCCCCTTTAAAGTAGTCCCACCTATTTTGTATGTCGCCTTAGTATTTTGCCTTTAAACCCGAGGGTCTGCCCAGAACCTCCTTCTTATAGGATAGGAGTCCTAACCTCCGGGACTGATAGGAAGGGACGGGTAACAACATGCAATACGAATCGAGGCCAACCCTTGCTTTAATTAGGAAAGGATAGATATGGATATGATGACCGGTGCGCTAATGCCACGCGTAGCCCCTTTCTAAAGAGTGATTACCGGGCATTGTACTGATGTGATGCATATTACAAACAAACCTTGGACCCCTCTTTATTCATAAGCATGCTTAGATTATAACTCTTTTCAAAACCTTGCTTTTATTAATCGCTTTTCATACGATTGTGTATTACTACCTAAATCCCCTGCTATGTGATCCTTACTTATCTACTTGCTAATTGCACAAATTCACAAAAATTGTCTGGCCGGGAACCACACTAGTGGATCCTGAGGGGTGCCTAACACCTTCCCCTTAGGATAATTTCAAGCCCTTACCCTATCTTTTGTAAAATGTAATTGTAGATGAACAACGCACCTTTAAAATTGTTAGGTGGCGACACTTCAAAAATGCAATACCCGATTCCCAAAAGGAAATGAGTCATTACACCTCCATGAATGTCGAAACCCGGATTCCTCTCCGCTAAGGAAAAAAAGGGGGCGCGACAGCATGGCGACTCTGCTGGGGATTTTTTTTAGGCTTTTACCATTTCACATTATTCTTGTGAATTTGTACCCTCCCTTTATGTTTAATTACTTGTTTAATATCTTTAAGAATTTAATTTCTTCTTCAAAAGCAAAACTGACATATCTTTTTTGTTTCCTTCCTTTATTGCTGCTTCAAATTATGGAAACTGTTGTATTTATTGCTTTCTTAACGTGCAAATATATGTCAACATGCTTTTTAATTGTTGCATAATCATGCTCAACATCATTCTCCACTCGTGCCAAACAAATACTATGGGAACGCTTAATGAGTGGTTGTGCTCTTCCTATATCATTACCCCCTAAATTTAGAAAGGCATATTTGCGGTAAAACTAGTCGACTAGCGGTGCAGTCGACAGTTCCGTGCCTTCCCCTTTGAGTTATCCGCTCAAGGGTACCCGTCTAAAACCCCATAGAAACCTTACTCTATTAAAATGTGCATGCATCATGGTCAAACCTAGTCGGGTCAGTTATGTTTTCCACATAATGATCCTTTAAGATAGCCTTATCCAAAGTCCACTGGGTTTTCCTAAAACCCAAACGGACATCGTCACGTCCTGTGCATTTATTTGGGGAGTTAAATGCTTCATGCTAATTGTTGATAATAAATAGTCGAGTCTGGTGGGGGTAAGGCCCTAACCTTATTTGTCTTACAGAAATATGAGGCACGAAGTCCCCAAATTCGGCATGGTCACCAACATCCACCCAAGACTGCTGAGCTGGTGGAGAGATCTACATTCGAGTGACCAAACCCTCGTCAGAAAATATCTGGGCAATCTGCCATCCCTCTAGCGAGAGTGTACCTGTTGCTGGGACTTCGCGAGTTGGGGAAGCTGTTCGACAGAGCCAAGGATGCTAAATCTGGGGAAGGTTCATCTGGGACCAAGTAGATAGGAGTTTATTTTTCGCTTTATAAATGTAATAAGGCCAATGGCCATTAATGACTTTTATTTCTTTTTTATTTAGTATCAATTTGGGATTCGTCTTATTTTTATCAATAAAATGAGGCATTTATCATTCTAAGTTCTCCAAATCAACCTGCCGCTAGGTCTACCTCGGGCACAATGAGGCTCCCAATTAGGACACGCTTTACATTGCTGCACTATGTGTTTAAATATTGCAATACTTTTTATGATCCTCACTGACTTGGTTACCTTTCGTTTTTGTTTTTTATTATTCCCTCCCCAAAGGTTAGTTCGTGCACTTTGGCATCGTCATCTTATTCCACGAGATCCAGGGGCCCACCCACTCCTCCTCTTAGTCCTGTTAATAGCAAGAACAAAGGCAAGATGGAAGATTTGAACAACATCACGAAGGATAACCCAACTGAACGGGTTGAGGCCACTGATGGCCATGGTATTTGAGTCCCTAACGAGAATGTGTCACAACTTGAGCAGAAGTTGTTGAAATTTCAGGAAGAGCTCGAACAGGTTCGGAATCTAGCAAGCCTGTCATTTTCCCTCAGCACCCCATATGTCAACTTCCCTAACACTCAGAACCCTACACCTCCCCAAAACATCCCAAAACAACAGAAACATCCCGCTCCTCACTATCCCGCTGCTCCACCAAAGAACCGGTGCAACACCTGCCATAGTCCAAACAACCCTCCACTACTTATCCCAGAACCTCAAAACTCCGCAAACGACCATTTCCACGCCCATACACTAGGTCACCATAACACCCCTATCTACGTGGAGACCATGCCACACTCCATCCAACCCATCTCAAGCACTCATGAGTCTGATGAAAAGGATCTGCTGATCAGGAACCTGGCTGAGGAGCTTACGAAATTGACTAGCCGGATTCAGGTTGTCGAGGGAAGCAAAGGAATTGAAGGGCTGAACAATGAGGATCTTTATATACAGCCTGATGTCAAACTGCCTGAAGGGTACAAACCTCCTAAGTTCAAAATGTTTGATGGTACGAGTGATCCAAGGGACCATATGAGAACATACTGCGACAAGTTGGTTGGAGTAGGGAAAGACGAGAGAATCCACATAAAGCTGTTTATGAGATGTTTGAAAGGAGATGCATTATCTTGGTACTTCAGCCAAGATCCCAAGAAGTGGTCAAGCTGGGTAGGCATGGCATCTGTCTTTAGGGACAGATTCAGGTTTAATATGGAGAATGCACCAGACGTGTTCTATATACCGAATGTGAATAAGAAGCCCACAGAGACGTTTCGCGAGTATGCTACTTGCTGGAGGTCCGAAGCTGCTAAGGTCAGACCTGGCTTAGAAGAAGAACAAATGAACAAATTCTTTGTCCGGGCTCAAGACCCACAGTACTATGAACGGCTGATGACGATTGAGAACAACAAGTTCTCCGACATTATCAAATTGGGTGAATTGAAGAAGGTATCAAAAGATGTATGGTTACAAACTTCGAGGCCTTGCAAGCTACAAATAAGGCCTTACAGTCCGGTGCTGTGTCCAAGAAGAGGGATGTAGGGGCTGTGATGGTTGCACAAAGGACCAAGTCTCCCCTCAAATACCAAACTTACCCAACACCTCCACTCATATATCAGTCAACTCCAAATTACCAAGCACCCTTACCCTTGTACCAAGATCCTCCACTATCTTATTATTCATCTCCACCTCCTACATATCAACCTGCTTTACTCAGATACTCCCAACCCGCTCATGTATACCAAACCTATAATGCTCAACCATCCCATTATCAATCACCTCCTACACACCAAAACTTCCCTAGACCTGGACCAAATTTTGATCGCAGGCCTCCTAAACAGTATACAGCCATCGTCGAACCCATTGACCAGTTGTATGAGAGACTCAAAGCTGCTGGTTATGTCACCCCCATCCTTGCTGCAACCCCTGAGAATCCTTCTCAGTGGGTTAACCCAAACAAATCTTGTGCATACCACTCCAGCATGAAAGGGCACACCATCGATGAATGCCATTCCTTGAAAGACAAGATACAGTCTTTGATTGATAACAAGATCATTGTGGCAAAAGAACCGGCTCTAAACGCCTGCAACAATCCTCTGCCAGACCATAAGGGTGGAGGTATCCACATGGCTGAAGTAGAAGATGACTGGGATTCCAAGGGATCAATCGGGTTGATTACAGAAGGTGATGTCCAAAAGAAACCAACAATTACTCTAAATCCAATCATAGTCCAGATTCAACCGTCTGGGGACGCTGAGGTGAATTTGTCTATACCACTTGCAACAATTGAGGTTGAATTCACGTCTTCAGCGAATACACCCGTACCGTTTGAGGTTACAGTCTTGCCACCCAATGCACATGTTCCATTCAGAGTGAGGATGGTCACGCCAATCTCAGTGGAGATGTCAACCACGCCGCCATTCTATACAAATGTTGTACCCTGGGATTATACAGCCGAGGCGAGAAGAAAAGGCAAGGTCAGTATTGAAGAAACTGTCGCAGCATAGGGTATGACCAGAACTGGTAGGGTCTATACCCCTGAACACCTAGCTGAATCAAGCAAGCAGGCCTCCAATCGGCTGCCCCTCATTGAGACAGGTCCGAATGACCTTTGGAGGATGATACAGGCCAAGGAATATTCGGTCATCGACAAATTAAACAAGACGCCAGCACAAATATCCATTGTCTCTTTGCTCCAAAATTCTGAGGCACACAAGAATGCTCTGTTAAAGGTGTTAAGTGAAGCATACGTACCAAGTAACATCACTGGCGGGGAAATGGCTATTATGTTAGGGCAAGTTCTGGAAAGCCACAAGATCACCTTTCATGAGGACGAGCTGCCACCTAAAGGGCTAGGGCACAACAAGGTACTGCACATCACCGTGCAATGTGAAGATTATTTTATTACCAGAATCCTGATCGATGGAGGTTCCAATTTTAACATATGTCTACTGGTAACACTCAAGAAGTTGGGTAAAGGGCTGCACGATATAAAAGACAGAGCAATCAATGTGAAAGCCTTTGATGGTTCTCAGAGGTCCACCATTGGTGAGATTATTCTATGCTTACAGATGGGACCAACCTGGTTTGATATCGACTTCCAGGTAATAGATGTACCGGCATCTTCCAACTTGCTGCTAGGACAGCCATGGATTCATGCTGTTGGGGCCGTAGCATCAACGCTGCATCAGGCAGTAAAGTTCGAATGGAATCACCAGGAAGTGATCAATCACGGCGATGGTAGCAACCCTATATACAGTCGCCAGACCATTCCGGCAATCAGGGGAAGAAGGAAGCTGGGTGGAGAAACTTACCACCACATCGAGCGGGTCAATAGTATCGACAAAGACAAATGGTGGGATAACAAAATCAAGAGTATACTGGATTGGAGTGGGTACGAACCAGGCAAAGGGCTCAGCAAGAATATCCAAGGAATCTCTAAGCCCATAAAACTCAAGAAACATGGCACTACCTTCGGTTTGGGATATGATTACACCTGGGAAGAATTCAAAAACTGGTCTCCACCATGACGCGGTCCTTACTATCCACTAGAGCAGCCAATACCGCATCTAGAGCAGACTTTCCAACAGGCTGACATTATTTATGGGTCAGATGAAGAAGAAGCGCTTGCAGCGATAAAGAACTTATTCTTAGAAGACAGTGATATGGACTGTTTTGTCATTCTCGAGGAGGAAGGGGAGGGAGGCCCTTCCATACAGCCTGTGAGCAGAAGGGCATATCTCAAGAATTGGACCATCAGAACAACCAAAGCCCGATGAGCCTCGTGGTAGCAAGGCTAAAATAAGCATCATTCATTGTTTTTATTTACCAAATGATTTTTCTTTTTTGCATTTTGAATTCCTCCAACAAGATCGTCGATGTTCAAAACAATTATTCAATTTATCAAAAGCATGTTTGATTTTTCTTATGATTTAATATTCATTGCTATCTCTCCTTACTTTACCAATACATCATTACTATTACCTATCTTGATGAACCAATGACCGTGACATGCAATGAGACAACGCAACAAATGGATATTGATTCAGAAAAAGATGAGATACCCGAGGAAATTATCAGAGAAGTGGAGAATTTTGAGAACAAGCCTAAATCCAACCTGGACGAGACCGAAGTTGTCAACTTGGGAGATGCATAAAACATCAAGGAAACACGAATCAACATTCACCTATCGCCGTCAAACAAGGAAGAGTATACAGAGTTTTTGAAAGAATATGAGGACATATTCGCCTGGTCGTATGATGACATGACTGGTCTAAGTACGTCTATTGAGGCTCACAAACTGCCAACCGATCCTCTGTGTCCACCAGTAAAGCAAAATCTCATAAAGTTCAAGTCTAAAATGAGTTTGAAAATCAATGAAGAAGTCAACAAGCAGATCAAAGCTAAGGTTCTCAGGGTAGTGGAATACCCGACACCAAAAGACTCAAAACACCAAAAGACTCTTTGTTGACTCAAAAACAACAAAACGAAAAAAAAGACCGATAACTAAAAGAAGACTTTGATCTTTGCAATAGAATCCACCAGCATCAATGTAATCAAGGCGCTTGTTCCTGCGGCTGACCCCCAACATTGCAGTATATCCTCTCCAAGTCTGCAGATATATGACGAGCAACGTTCAAAGATACTTCTGCAAACCGCTCGGGCATCATTCCTTGACAACTCATGCAAGCTCTTGAGGTATATGTGGCTACCTCGAGGATCTTTCCCTTAACGTATTCCTAAGCCACATGCAGCTCTTAATTTTGCTGACCACGGGTCTCAGCTAGATCCAACGCATCACGCTCGCGGTCCAAGGCCATATCCTTCTGGCGCCTATTTTCTAGTAACTCTCCCTCCAACCGGTTGATCATACTCTTGTAGTGATGTCTTTCTATTTCAAACTCCGCATTCTGGCTCTCCTTGCTTGACTCAACTCCCCCTATCTGATCCCTCAGACCTTGGATTAACTGAGCAAAACCTCTACGCTCGTGATCACGGACTACCCTGAACTGGGCTTCTCTCTCTTCTTGCTGCTGAGCTGTTACGATTATTTTCTTCTTTTGAATTTGGGCTTGGAGTGCTCGCTTCTCTCGTGACCACTGAGCCTTTTCCCGCTCAAAATCAGCCTGTTGTATGTCCATGGCTGTCTCCAGAATTCCCTTATCTTCTTCTAAAGTGTCAATACGAGACTGGAACTCTTGTGCCACTTCCCTTTTGGTATCTCTAACTCTGGCCCCTATCTCTTCCTCCCAATCAACTGCATGTCGTATGGATCTTTCTAGCCTTTGCTCGGGGATAGCCTGGTTGTGAAACCACTCAAGGTATGCGAGGCTTACCTCCCCACGTTCACGATCAGCTACCATCTCGTCTATATCAGAAAATCGACCACCAAACCAAACCTTTTGTGCATAAGACTCCCTTGGAGGTTCCTCTCCCTTGAATTCCCACACGAACGGACACATGTCTTNTATTTCATTATAAAAATATCTAAATTTCAGATTTTAACAACACCAATATCAACCTATTGATTCAAATTAAACCAAGTATTAAAACATGTAATTAAATTTCAACACATGTATTGTGAACCAACATGAGCAAAACAAAAATTAGCTATTAAAATAAAACGGAACGCACGATATCGCCGAAGCGATTTAACAAAGACAAACATAATCAGAAAATGGATTAAATTAAAAAAAAACAGAAACTAACTCTAAAAAAAAACAAAAGAAAAAGAAAAAATCAGAAAATTAATAACGGGGCCGGGATTGCGATTTTACCATATACTCGAGCATCCGGGAGACGACGATAGGCAGTGGTACGACTTTGGAGCAAGCTTCTATTGTTGATATTCTTGAAACCGAAAAATTCCGGCGAATCCGAGTCCGGTTTCAATAATATCAACGACACAACCTTGCTCGAGGCCGGTTAAAGAAAAGAAACGGGCGGAAGTGTGCGGCAGTGGCGGCGGCGGGATGGCGGCAGTAGGGGCGGCTGCCGGCGGCGGTTGGGTTTTTTGAGGTTTTGAGTTGGAGATATGGAAAGAGGGGGACAAGAGGAAACCGGTGGTGTAAAATTTCCGAAATTTGGGGTGGTGGGCGGCGGCTAGGGTGGTGACGGCGCGACTAGGGTTTGATTTTGTTGATTATTGGTGGAGATTTGGGGGATTTGGGTTGTGGATCTAGAAAGAGGGTGATGAGAGGAAAAGAATGGTGTAATTTGGGGGTGTTTGGACGTTGGCCGCCGCCGGTGGCGAATTCCGGCGGGCGGCGCTGGGCGGCGGACAGGCGGAGGGGAAGAGAGGGGGGAGAGAGTGATAAGAGAGAAGAAGAGAAAAGGATTATGGGTGGAAATGGGGAAAATTTTCAGATTTTGGAGGCTTTAAATACCTAGGACAAGAGTGAATGAGATCCATTGGATCAAGGTGGAATGGAGGGGTAAGATTTGATCTTGTTTCATTTAGTGAAACGACGTAGTTTTGATCCAAAACTACGTCGTTTGGACCCTCCTCTTGGCAACCCCTTGTGGACCGGATTTGGACGAAATGGGCTCAAATTTTGGGCCAATTTTGGCTCAATTTTAAATTAAATACACTAGTCCAATCCCTACCCCATTTATCAAACCATTAATCAACTCTTGAAACTTATACATACAAAAAATAAGAAAAACACACACCCACACACACACACACACACACACACACACATATATATATATATATAAACAAGGCAAAAATTAGGCATTTACATCCTCTACTATATAAAGAGGGCCTCAACCATTTGTAATCAACTTACCTTCTCGCATATCAAAGCTATATAACACTCTTTTAGCTTATATTCTCTTGTTCATCAGCTTGCCTTATCTTTACTTGTTCTGGCATCAATCAGCTCGAGGGCGTTCTTACACGAGGGTTGAATTCTGTTCAACACTGGATTGTTTTACTTTGTTGTTAATTTCTATCACTAATCTTTACATTTATCAATTGGTATTAGGTGAAATCACGTGTCCTTAAAATCACATTATAAGTTTAATTGTTATCCAATTTTAAGGGTAAACAAAAAAAATATATGATATTGCTTTGATAATTCCCCTGTTTTGTTATAAAATAAAAATTTATAGACTTTGCAAAATAAATATTGCCCGTTATGATATAGAATAAAATTTATCAGTCGTATACTTTCAAATATTATTTCACTATAGTGTAGGATCGTGCAACGCACAACGGATTTGCACTAATTACAACTACATTTGAGATAAAATTGTAAAATAAACAATGCTACATCATGAAAACTAAGTGGCTCAAAGAAAATAGGGTACTTAGTATATCAGCAGGATATGGAGAATAATTAAGAAAACTAGGATGGGTTATAGGACACCTAAAATTTAGCATGGTAAAGAATTTAACATTAGCTAAAGATTTGGAGTTTTTCCAATTCCAATGCAAGAAAAGTAGAAACACATTGAACCTCCACTAAGAACGGTATTTGATAACTTAACAAAGCACCAAAATTAGAAAGATTAAGAATAACAATAAAAAGCGAGGAGAGTTAAGCTATTGCCAGTAGGCTGTTTATATAAGTCCTACAAACATAGAACCTTTTCAGTTGCGGCAATTCAAGTATCTTCACAGTTTTATGATCTAAATTATAAGAAAATAAACCTCTATCGCGCAGGTAAAAGAGAAGTTCACCGCCTTGGATGTTAATAAGCATTATCCACCAATACACGTCTATGTATGCCGACCCGGGCCGAGTGTAAGGCAAACTAAAAGGAAAAATTTTCTCGTCAAAGAGATTAACCTTGTACCTTTTGTTCCATGCCCTCATTTCATAGTCTTCCAAGATCCATATATCCACTGCATATTCAGAGACAAGCAAGTGACAAAAAGACAAATGGTTTTCCTTCACTAAAAGAGTCATAGTTGTATGCACTTTCTTTGAGGTACACACACTTCCAGGATGAGGCATAGTAGAGAGTTCTTCCTTATCCATTCTATATA
This sequence comes from Nicotiana attenuata, assembly GCF_001879085.1. Lineage (NCBI taxonomy): Eukaryota > Viridiplantae > Streptophyta > Magnoliopsida > Solanales > Solanaceae > Nicotiana > Nicotiana attenuata. The sequence continues at coordinate 63,679 of NW_017673383.1, forward strand.
CCATGATTCCATTTGCACAAGGAGGAATCCCTTCTTCTTCAAAATCAGTATACATAATCCAATGCAATGCTCCATTAACAACCGCGTGAGAGTTACGATATGGCAAAAAGTTGAAAGTGGACGACGAATGGATTTTCCTCCACGTTTGTGTCTTCAAAATGTATACAAAATACTGACACAAACTCCCTTGTGCTTGTACATAAAGAAGTTTGAATTGTCTTGTTAATGGACAAAAATAAAGAGCACACGATTTTCCGGGTTTTGGCATATGTTTTATGGTTACTTCCTCTTGTGTTATCGGGTTCAAAGCATAATAAATAGGGTACATGGGATCAGCAAACAGAAGAACTCCTTGACAAGAGCATTGAAGAGTTGGGGGTTTTTCCCAGTGCTTATTATTGATCATAAGCTCAGGCCTGAGATGAAGTTTCCTGAACACATTCTTCCCATAAAGATGTTCAGCACCAAACACATATAATTGCTGCACGTTCTTGATACTCTTGTAATAATCATGTATGAGCAGCATAGGTGATCTAGTAGCTCTACTGAGATGTACGGTGGCAAAATAGTGTGATGAGATCAAAGCTCTCAAATCCCTACAATCCCTTCGAAATCTAACAAGGCAATCTAATGGAAGTCTACTCAGGATATCAATAATAAGACAATCTGGCAAACGTCCGAAAGTTTCTGCAAAATCTTCTTCATCTTTACATATTATATTGAATAATGAACCCAAGAGTTCTCTAGTCCAAGTGAAGCATTGAAGTGCCATGACCTATGAATCAGAAAATAAGAAAACTACGGTTTGATATGACAGCAAACTATACACATATCGATCCTAAAAAAAGAGAAATAATACAAAAATAAACCATGATAGATTGCAATTTTCTCTTTTATAATGTAATTAATATGATACAGAATTGATAAAGAGGGGTATAATAATGGAATAAGAAACTCGAATCACAAAATATGGACATGACTAAAACTCAAATCATGCCAAAGCTTAAATATATAGGAAATAAACAAAAATATAAATATCAATCACTTGAGACAGGAACTTACATCGAACCAAATACCAGGGGCGAGAGCGACGGCTGAAAGCAGAGAAGGGAAGACAGATTTCTCGAATCAATTACTCATATAAATCATTCAGGAATCGATTATCTGTGGATGAGAAGTTGATTTGGCTTTGGTTCTGGTTTTAGAATTGTTTTTATATTTGTTTTGGACGACAATACTTTTACTACTTGAATTGGGAAGAAATTTTTTGACTGGTTCTGGGTTTGCGTTTCCAAAAGTATCACTAAAACCCTAAATTATTTTTCAAACTTTCTAACGGGTAAAAGAAATAATATAGTAATATTTTTCAAAAAAAGAAGAAGCAATAATTAGGTGGGGAGGGATAAGGAAAGGGATCAATATCTACGGGCGCGTGTAATCCAAATTCATGAATAGAAATCATGTAAATAATATTTTAAAAAAAATGTGTTTAAATTAGAAAAGTAATCAAATTTATGAATTTTTGAAATGATAAATGTCTTAATATATTATTCCCTCCGGTCCAAAATAAGTGATTTTTGGCTTTTTTTATGGTCCAAAATAAGTGATTTTTCCAGATTTCAAGAATGAATTAATTATTTTTTTCCTATATTGCCCTTGGAAATTCTAGTAAATAGAAGTCTTTTAATGTCTTGATAAAGTTTTGATATATGAATTTCTTATTTTCTTTGGAAATCAAGACGAACTTTATTCACATTAAGTGTTCTTCCATGAATAACTTACTCTATGGATACATTTTTAGAGCACTAAGTATGTTAGAAATAATAAGTTATTTTTTGCAATTGTACACTCTTTTTATTTCTTCTTTTGATGCAATGACTATTTATTTCAATTGTGTATTTTTACTTTTTCAGGTAAAATTTGTAAAAAGTATATTTTTAGAGCACCATATTTAGAGCTATATAAAAAATCTTAGCCAAAATAATTGATTTCAAACTATGTATTTTTATAACTTTGTATATGCCTTGACTATTTCTTTCAATTGTATAAAAGTTTATTTTCAGGTCAAATTTAAAATAAGATTAACTAAAACTTCATTATTTTTAGCCAAATAAGAAAATTTAGCATAAATTATGTAGTTCTATCCAAGTTTATTATAAATTGTATTCGAAAAAAATTGTCTAAAAAAGTAACATACTTATAAAGGTAAAGATATATTTTATTTTTTGAAAAAAATGCCATATATACAGAAAAATCCATGCAGCAGGCGAGTGCACCCACATTTTTTTGCCACATCAGCGTCTTGGGGGTAATGGCTCTCAAAAGGCAAAGTTGAAGGGGGTAATTAAGATTATGGATATTTTAGTGCTGTAACTAATAATCCGCGTCAAGTTTAGGAGGGTGGTAAGGTATTCTCCCCACAATAAAAATATAAACCATCATAAAATAAAGCACTAAATCTTACGAGAAAAGTTAATCTGAGAAACCAGCCTAATGCAGTCCACCCCACTTTAGAGAAAGATTAGGCATGTTGAATAGATGCGCAAAAATTCTAATATCTCTCTAAAAAGATTCTCTCTACAACGGCTCTTTAGCTCCCCTATTCTAACGCGTACGGGTCATGCTCCACAAGATGGAGCCATCGGGAGGCATCCCTCCGGCGCGTACGGCGGTTCAATCGCCCCCATCAGGCAAAATAGCTCCCAAAGAAGTCACAAAACAAGAAAATATTTCCTATGCTAACACCATTAGCGCCCCATCTTCATCTTCTCAGATCCCCAACCCAAGGTAAAACCGGCAAGAAAAAGAAAAAGTTATTGCAAGATATACGACTCACAACGGAATGCTGATGGTGATTTTCAAAGCTAATGACTACTATGGCATAATGGCAGATTCTTGTAAGTATACTATTATGGGTAGATTTCTTAGACCACGCCCCCAAATTAATCGAATTAGGTCGAGATTTAGGGAAATTATTCCCTTAAAAGGGACGGTCAGAATATGGGTCTATGATAATCATAATGTCTTCATTGATCTCTTTAATGAAGACGACTGGAAACAGTATGGTTCCGAAGGGTAATTAAAATAGATGAAATGCAAATGTGGCTACAAAAGCGGTGGCCGGACTTCAAGCCAGAAGAGTACTTACCAGTCGCTCCAGCCTGGGTTCTCTTGCCCGCTTTACCATATCATATGCACGATTGGCATTATATTAAGCAGCTTTTGAGCTTCGTTGGTTCTCCACTTGCCCTAGATGTTGCTACAATGGGAATAACTAGGCCAAGTATGGCCAAAATTAGAGTGGAGGTCGATTTGCTTAAGCCGTTACCACAAAGTGTATTTGTGGGACAGGAATTTGACGATTCACCGCTAAAAGGTTATACTCAAAAATTAGAATATGAAGGTCATGTGCCGAAGTATGGTAAATATTGTCAAAAAGTGGGTCACTACATAGTTAATTGTAGGTCTCTAGAAAAGGAAAAGGCTGCTCAAGAGAAGGAGGAGGGTGAAGGTGACAAGATTACCAAAAATAATGAGGATGCACAATCTATGAACAAAATGAAGGGAAACAACAATGAAGGCATAGAGGAGACAATTCAAGCAGACTCACACAGTGTCGACATTGAAAAAAAGCAACAGGAAGATGGACTAGATGATAATAAGATCATTAAAAACAAGGAGGAGAAAAGTATGAAGAAGAAAACTAAAAATAAGAAAGCCAAAAAGATGCCAAAGAAGAAAAGCAAAGTCAAGTTCAAACATGCCTAGAACAATAGCAAGAAGAATATTGTCTCTATATCGACAAGCAAACAAAATGATCAATCTTTAGCAGAAATTAGGGACAATATGCAGATTTATGAAAATCCAAAATCTCTAAATGTACAGGATGAGGGGAAGCAGAATACTTTTACTGGAATTGGTACAATAGAAGGGCAAGAAAGGAAGAAGGCTACTAACATACAAATAGAGAAGGGTAAACAGTCTTCACAAGATAAAGAGACTATCAGGTTGAAAGAAGGCAAGGCAAAAAATAATAAAAAAACATGTTCACTGTGACTCAAACACATCTACTGTTCCATCAGAAATAAGAAATTTACCAGGTATAAACTTAGTTGTCGACTTGGATGACAAAGAATGGGAGTGTTGATACCCAATTTTGTTCTGTATATTTTTATATGCAAAATACCTTTCAAAGTAACATATATATGCATATATAAGTGTGTCCAAATATTTTAGTATTTTTTCTAATTTTTAAAAGATTTCTAAATCAATTTATTGCCCTATTTTAGTATTACAAAAACCAATAATGATTTCTCAAATCATCATTTCTGGTGATTAAATTATTTTATTCTTATATTTATACCAAAATATAGCTAAGGTAATTGTTTGCACATTTTTTTACAAATGTATTGAGTATTTTAAAATTAAATTGCACATATTTGCAATTTTAGCATATCTTAAGATTAATTGCGTTTATAATTACAAATTTGATTCCAGTATTTTTAATTTAATATTTACATATTATTAATTAATTTAGAACTTTTAATTTGTTTCCAGAAATTATTTTACTATTTTTATAAAATAAAAAGGAGAAAATGGCTATTTAAATACTAGCCCTAATTATTTCAATTTTAGCCTAAATTAGCCCCCATTAAACCCAATCCCAATCCCAAATTACCCGGCCCAATTCATAAATTACCCTCCCCTAAACCACTCAAATAACCCGCCCGGACCTCTTCTTTTAATCATAGCCGTTGATCTAACAAATCAACGGCTCACACGCATTCTTTCCTTTTTTTAATTTACCAAACCCCCAACCCTAAATCATTTTTAATTATCCGCCGCCTCTGAAACCCTCCCCTCTCTCAAACACTCTTCAACCTTCTCTAACCCTATCCACATCCGCTCTGAAATCCACTGGAATCTATGGCCATCAAAGCTATATGAGTCTTACACCTACCTCCTGGTGCTCTTACGTGGCTGATACCTGAAGACTCAAGGCTTGACTATGAAGGGTTGAACCCAGAACAGCGTCGATTCGAGGTCTCAGGGTCACCTCTGGCCTTGCTCCGGCGTACCATGGTTGTTTGAGTCTGTTTCTGACCTCTTCGACGCAGATCTGTGACCTTTTCAAAGCCTTTCTCATTTCTAGGGTTCTTCTAAAACCCTAACCCTTCGAGGTTCTCTCTGATTTCTTTAGATCCATTGTGTATCTATGCTTTCCCTAAGTTTTCAAACGATTTCTCTAACTTTTCTTTCAAAAATCACTTTCAGAACCTTTCTTTTCAGATTTAGGGTTTTCTGAAAAGTGTTTTAAGTGTTTTTATGAGTTTTCTTTGTCATGCGTGTGTATTTGAGTCTACTGTGTCCTTGTATCATGTTCTTATATGCTTCTCTTACTGTGCTTTCCTATATTATGATCTCGTATGCTTTTACTGTGTTCTTGTGCTTTTTTTTTTCTTCCATGTTCTCGTATGTTCTTCTACTATGTTTTCTATACTATGTTTGTGTATGCTTTTCTACCATGTTCTGTTATGTCTCGCCTACTATATTTTTCTATTGTGTTCTTAATTGTTTTACTATTTTCCTTCTACTGAGCCCTTTCAAAGTTCTTCTAGAAAACCTCTTTAAGCATGTTTCTTCTACTGTTCCTATCAGTATTTTTCCTTTATTTTTCCTTGAATGCTTATATTGTGTTCTGCTATCATGTTTTCTTATGAGTTTCTGCTGCTGAAAGGAACATGCAAGAGGTTTCAGTTCTGAAACCTCTGAGCCTGTTTTGACTACTTGCCTTCTCATCTCTGTACTTAATTCAAGGTGGAAACCCTATAATTTGGGGATTCCGCCATGTTTAATTGTGGGATTTGATTGAACTAGGGTTTTATTTCAAAACCCCTAATTCCTTTAGACCAACTCCAAGACTCTGAATTGAGTTTGGGGCTTCCTTGTTTTCATGTGATTTTGACCTTTTTACTAAAACTCTTTTACACTGGATTTCTCTATAAATTTTACAATATGTTGGCCCAAGTTCAGGTGAAGTTTTGAAGAATGACAAATGAACTCAGTTATGGACTAGGTCCATCATGTGAGGCACAGTATTTATCAACCTAGACATGTGAGATACACGTGAAAGAGATAAGTCTCAGTGATCAAGCAGCAATATCTCCTGAACAAATCGAAAAGTTTGCATATTGAATGAGGAGAGAAAGTATCCTCATGGGAAGAGGACACAATCCAGATAAAGGATAAGGTTGGAGTTTGTATTGTTCAAGGACTCAACTTCGATGGAAGATCAACAATTGATCTCAATCAAACTCTGATTACTAACTCATTAAATAATAGTGATTGTTCTCTTTTACAGGTATTGCACAAACGCAGAAGTTAAACTAAATTGACAGCAAAAGAGCGAGGCAATTTTGCAAGAAATTTATGTAAGATTCAAGTGTCCATTCCTGAAGCTACTTGAACAAGATAGAAGAACCAATTCTATTGTATTTATTCTTATTCTAGTTCAATTGTAGTTGGTAGTTTAAAGTTGTACCTTTCCAGTTTTTGTAGAAGCAATTGTAATAGGTACTTTGAGTATTCAAGTTATAGGCTAACTTGAAGGTGTCGCAACAGTTGAAGCTGTGTGCCACACTGGGATTAGAGTTTAATCCTTAGGTTTACAAGAGTTTTGTAAATGCTGTTTTGGCTCAGTGATTTTAGTGAAAGTTTGGGAAAATCCTACTGATTAGTAGGTCGTGGTTTTTTTCACCTTTTGAGCCAGGTGTTTTCCACGCAAAAATCTCTGTGTTCTTTATTTTATGTACTCTTAATTCTGCAAACAGTAGTAGTAAGTACACCTAGAAGAACCAGGTTCTTCTAGAGAGAAAGTTGGGTACCACACAAATCACCCCCACTTGTGTGGTATTGACGTTTAGAACATCAATTGGTATCAGAGCAGGTTATCCTTGAAGAGGCTAACACCTTAGGAGAAGAACAACATGAGTGCACCACCTGGGAACTGGGAAGGGCAATCCAATGCTAGGCCTCCACTTTTCAATGGTCAGTACTATTCTTGGTGGAAGAACAGGATGAGAGATCACATCATAGGGGAAGACTATGAGCTCTGGGACATAGTCACTGATGGTCCCCTACCAACCACAAAGAAGAATGCTGAAGGAGTTGATGTGCCAAAGACAAGGGCTGACTGTACTGCTGAAGACCTGAGGAAGTGGGAGAAAAATGCTAAGACCAAGAAATGGCTTGTGTGTGGACTAGGTCCGGATGAGTACAGTAGGCTCCAAAGATGTACTACTGCTAAGGAGATATGGGACACTTTGCAAGTGGCCCATGAAGGAACACCTCAAGTGAAAAGATCAAGAGGAACACTGTTGTATTCTCAATATGAGAATTTTACTATGAAGGAAGGAGAAACTATCCAAAAGATGTATACTAGGTTCACTACACTGACAAATGAAATTAAGTCTCTTGGAAGGGTTATTCTTGAAGAAGACAAGGTTGAGAAAATTCTGACAAGGGTTCTGCTAGTCACATGGGAAAGCAAAATCATTGCCATTCAGGAATCCAAGAATATTGCTACTCTCAGACTGGATGAACTGATTGGAAATCTGACTGCTTATGAAATGAGAAGGCAAACCATGACGATGGATACCCCCAAGAAGGAGAGAAGCTTAGCTCTCAGAATTGCTGAAGGTTCAGATCTAGAAAATGATGAGATGGCTATGATCACTAGAGATTTCAAAAATTACCTGATGAGAGGAAAGGGTTCTTCAAGAGGTACAACCTTCAACAAGACAAGAGCTCCTGAGAAACAGACCAATGAGGGTTGCTACAAGTGTGGTAAGACTGATCACATGATCAAGAATTGCCCTCAATGGGAAATTGAGTGGAAGAAAGAAAGGGCTGAACGAAGGAACAGGAAGAAGGAATAGGTTCAACAAAAAAGGAACAAAGGTTAAACCAAGGCTATGGTTGCTGCTTGGGGAGAAACCTCAGATGATGACTCAGAAGATGAAGCTGAGGAAGAGCAAGCACTGATGGCCATCGGAGAATCAGATGATGAACAAGAGATAAGTATTCTCCATCTCAAAGACAAGATTAAATTCTTGTCTAAAGAAAGGTTGGCTGAGCTATTACTAGACTTCATTGATGAGTCTGAGATAATTAACAATGAGAAGGAAGTTGTGTCTAGGGAATGTGTGATCCTAAAAGCAAAATGCAAAAGTCTAGAGTCTAGGGCTAATGAGAGTGATAACACAAATGCTGAGTTTAAGAACCAAGTTCTTGAACTTGATAACAATGTCCTAGAACTTAGGTTTGAAAACATAAAACTGAGACTAGGAACAGGAAAGAAGAAAGCTGATCACATATATCTCACTCTAGAAGAAAATTTGGGAAAAATGAAAGATGAATTGTATAAGAAAGATGAATTCATGAAAGTCTAAACTGAAGATCTAGGAAAGGTGAAACATGAACTAGACAGAACTTGCAAGTGGAACAGGGCTTTTGATGCACTCTCTTGGCTGCAAGAGCATCACAGTAGCAACAAGAGAGGACTTGGCTATGGGACTCAAGCACCAAAATGGGACCCTAAAAGCAAGTACCTCACACTTCTTGAAAACAAAATATGCACACACTGTGGCAAGACTGGTCATTACAAAAATGAATGTAATGCAAAAGAAAAGGACAGTCAAAAGAACAAAGCTTTTGTTCAAAAGGAAAATAAGTTGCCGGGATGGGCAAGAAGGAATTTGATTCACCCTTTTCCTTATAGAAAGGGACCCAAACTAGTTTGGGTTCCTAAGACTAACCCCTGATTTCCTTTTGCAGGTCCAAGTGAAAAGGAGGAGCCAAATATGGTATATGGATAGTGGCTGCTCAAAACATATGACTGGGGACAAGGACAAGTTCCTTTCACTTGAGGACTTAAAAGGAGGTAATGTCTCCTTTGGTAATGGAAAGAAAGGTGAGATCATTGGGATTGGAAAGGTAGGCAAAACAGATTCTCATTCCATAGAGAATGTCTGCCAAATAGATGGCTTGAAGTATAGCCTAATAAGTGTGTCACAATTGTGTGACAAAGGTAACCTTGTGGCTTTTACCTCCACCAAATGCTTTGTGATTAACCTTATCACTGACAAGACTATTTTGCAGGGAAAAAGAGATAACAATATTTACATTGTAGATTTGTCCACTCTTTCAGAAAATGAACTCACTTGTTTAAGTGTGTTGGTTAATGATCCCCTCCTATGGCACAAAAGACTTGGTCATGCAAGTCTAAATCAGCTTAACAAGTTTGTGAGGCATGTGCAAGAGGGAAGCAGGTAAGATCATCCTTCAAAAGCAAGAAAATGGTAAGTACAACCAAGTCGTTGGAACTGGTCCATATGGATCTATGTGGTCCAATGAGAACCATGAGCAGAGGTGGAAAGAAATATGTAATGGTGCTAGTTGATGATTATTCTAGATTTACCTGGGTTCTATTTCTAACCTCCAAAGATGAAGCATTTGACATGTTCTCTGCATTTGTTAGAAAAATTCAGAAACAATTATGAAATCAACTTGCCTCCATTAGGTCTGATCATGGAACTGAATTTGAAAATTCCAAGTTTGCTGAGTTCTGTGATGAAAATGGTATAGATCATAATTTCTCTGCTTCTAGGAACCCTCAACAAAATGGAGTAGTTGAAAGAAAGAATAGAACTCTTGAGGATATGGCTAGAACCATGCTACTTTCTAGTAAATTGCCTCACAGCTTCTGGGCAGAGGCATGTAAACACTGCATGTTACAAAATCAATAGATGCATGACCAGGCCTCCGGTAGAGAAGACTCCCTATGAGTTACTTAAAGGGAGAAAACGAAACATATCCCATCTTAGGGTATTTTGTTGCAAGTGTTATGTGCATAATAATAGAAAAGACTCCCTAGGAAAGTTTGATCCCAGACGTGATGAGGGAGTATTCTTGGGATATTCTTCACATAGCAAAGAATATTAAGTGTTTAATAAAAGAACTTTGTGTGTAGAAGAAAGTGTGCATGTAGTATTTGATGAAACTAACATTCTTTCTGAGAGACAGGAACATGAAGATGAAGCCATTGGATTGGTAAAAGAATTGACTGAAGCATCAGCTCAGGTCAAAGTGGCACCAACAGAAGGAACAGGTGATGGAACATGTTCTTCCATACAGGGCAACCTGACAGGGGGAAGAAATCAAAGAGAAATTGAAATAAATTCCTTGAAGGAACCTGTTCATGATCCTGTCTTCAGCAAATGGTAGAAATATCTAGCGGAAGCCAGTTTGTTGTGAAACCTCACAAGTATCAAAGTTCTCATCCCATTGAGAAAATTCTTAGTGATCCAACATCTGGAGTTAAAACCAGATCACAATTAAAGAATCTGTGTGCTTTTGATGCTTTTCTATCTATCATTGAACCTAAAAATGTTTTTGAGGCTTTGCAGGATGCAGATTGGGTGAATGCAATGCAGGATGAGCCTAACGAGTTTGAAAGGAGTCAAGTTTGGAACCTAGTTCCAAGACCCAAGGACAGATCAATCATTGGTACAAAATGGGTCTTCAGGAACAAACTTGATGAAGATGGAACAGTTACAAGGAACAAGGCAAGATTGGTGGTCCAAGGTTACAGCCAGGAGGAGGGCATAGACTATGATGAGACTTTTGCTCCAGTTGAAAGAGTAGAGGCAATCAGACTTCTCATAGCCTTTGCAGCACATATGGAATTCACTCTTCATCAGATGGATGTCAAAAGTGCCTTCCTAAATGGCTACCTAAAAGAAGAAGTGTTTCTGAAACAACCTCCAAGGTTTGAGAGTAAGGAATGTCCTGAGCATGTGTACAAGCTGGACAAGGCTCTCTATGGACTCAAGCAGGTCCCAAGAGCATGGTATGAACGACTGTCAAAATTCCTGCTGGAGCATGGTTACAAGAGAGGTAAAATAGATAGTATCTTATTCTTAAGGGAAAAAGGTAAGGATATCCTTGTTGTGCAAATTTATGTTGATGACATAATCTTTGGGGCCACCACTGACAAGCTAAGTAAGGACTTTGCAAAATTAATGGGGAGTGAGTTTGAAATGAGCATGATGGGTGAGCTTAATTTCTTCTTAGGCTTACAGATCAAACAAAGTCCAAATGGAACCATGATCCATCAGTAGAAGTATACAAAGAGCTAATCAAAAAGTTTAAAATTGAGGAATCTAAAGAAATAGACACACCCATTGCAACTGCCACTAAATTAGATGTTGATGAACCTGGTTCATCAGTTGATCAAAAGTTGTATAGGGGTATGATTGGTTCACTCTTGTATCTCACTGCTAGCAGACCTAACATTGTTTTCAGTGTAGGACTTTGTGCTCGTTTTCAGGCAAATCCCAAAGAGTCTCACTTGACTGCTGTCAAGAGGATACTGAGATATCTAAAAGGAACCACTGATCTGTGCCTTTGGTATTCTAAAGGTAGTAATTTTGATCTAGTAGGATATGCTAATGCTGATTATGCAGGTTTCCTAGTGGATAGAATGAGCACCTCAGGTATGGCACACTTCCTTGGTTCATGTCTTGTTCATGGGCTACCAAAAAGCAAAACTCTGTGGCCTTATCTACTGCTGAAGCTGAGTATGTTGCTGCTGCTTCTTGTTGTGCTCAATTACTATGGATCAAACAACAACTGGTACATTTTTGAATTGAAGTGGGATGTATTCCAATATTCTGTGATAACACTAGTTCTATAAGTATGACAAAGAACCCTGTTCATCATAAGAGGACTAAGCACATAGATGTTAGACACTACTTCTTAAGAGATAACTATGAGAAAGGATTGATTTCAATAGAATTCTGTGCTACTGATAAACAAATAGCTGACATCTCTACTAAAGCACTGAGTAGAGAAAACTTTGAGAGGAGCAGGTTGGGATTAGGGATGATTAAGATCACCTAATAGGTCCAGTTCAGAATGCACAATGAAAAAAAAATTGGAAAACAAAATGAAAAAATTTTTGGTTAGGAGTTCTAACTATTGTGTAAATATCTAGATCAATTCTTACTCAGTTTCATACATCAGTATACTCCTGTGACATATGTATATATGACTCACTGATCTCTTACAAAGTTTTTTCTATTATGAAATTTGAGGCATGTTCAAGAGAGTTCTACTTGAAGAACCTGGTTCATCAGTATATGCTTATGAGAAAGTTCAGGTATGTTTTCTATACGTTGCACAATTAGAAAGATTAATTTTTCAATCATGAGCAGAAGTCCTACATTCATCAAATTCCTAGAAATTCTATCCGTTGAGCATTGAACCAGTTTCATTCTCCTAGAACTCTAAAGAAAACGGGATTTTTGCCTAAAATCTAGCGTCGCCTATTAACCACTAAGAGACCGGAATTCTAAAGTGATTAGACTTCTAATTGACTCCTGCAAAAAGTTGCCGTTACTATAATTACTTCTAATCATCTTTAAATACTCACCACACCCTTCTTCATTATTTCATAACCGTCAAAAATCCTCTCTAGTTCTGATTATCTTTTTCTCTCCAAAATTCCCAAATCTTCTCCAGAAATAATTTACCATGACTAATCCCCAAGATAATCCTGGAACTCCCCTACCAGTATCCCCTTCTAATACATCCTCATCTACACCCCCTAGTGTAACCCCAAAACCAAGGTTCCGCCTGCAGAAAATGTTGGGTAGAAAAACTGTAGCTTCTGGTTCTTTGACAAAAGCTCTAGATGAGAAATTGAGGGCTAGCCAGAAGAAGGAAAGTTCTGCTAAAGAATCTGACTCCAGCTCTGAGTCTGAAGCTTTTATCTCTACCAGCGAAGGTGAAGAACATGGTTCCTCTGACACTGACAAGAATCAAGAAACCCCTGGTGAGGTAAATGCTTGTTTGGTATTTTCTGATGTGGTTGAAAATGTAGATAATAGGTTTGTTTTGGTTGGTTCTGTGAAAGATGTAAAGGGGGTTGAGTCAAGTAGGAAGGGAAGTAAAAAAGAAAGAAAAAGTTCTTGCTATCTGTGGAGGTGTGGAGGAGAGTGGCAACAAGTCAGGGGGAAGTGGTTCTGGGGAAGCTGCTGAAGGTCTCGTTCATCTGAGCAAGCAACAGGATGAACCAGGTTCATCTGTTGAGGAAACCCTAGCTGACATTCTGAAAAAGGTTGGAGCCACCTATGATCCAAAGAAGTGCAAAGCTTCCTCACAAAAGGCTCAAACTGCTTCCAAGCCAACAAAGAAAAGTAAAGTGTCATCGCCAAAGCCTACTGTCCCTTCAGTACCAAAGGGAAGAGCTACTAAAGCAATGTGAAGCAAAGTGAAGCAGAATTGCAGAAAGCTCTAGAAGAGAGCAGGAAGAAAAAGAGGGAAAAAGGAAAGGTTAAGGTTGTGGAGAGTGTTGGGATTGCAGAAGAAGAAGAAGAGGAGATGGACCTGGTTCATCAAGAAAGAGGAACAACTGAAGAAGTTCCTACTCCCAAACCAAAAAGATCCAAGACTTCTTCCAAGAAGTCTTCCTCTTCACCTGTATCTGCTGAACCCTCATTAGCTAAAAGAACCAGATCTGCAGTGAAAGGGAAACAGGTAAAAATTACTGAAGAAGAAGAAGAATGGAGTGGAGAAGAAGAAGAGGAGGAGTCTGAGAAAGAACAGGATAGGTTTGCCATCTTTGGTAGGAGAAATTTTATGAAAGGCAGGTTGTTGAAAGACCTGGATGAACCAGGAATGAGAAGATTGGTGGATACCCTAGCTGCACAAGGGTGGAAGGACATGGTCCTTGAAATGGATGGGAGGCTGGCTAGGAAGGAGCTGATTGAGTTCATGGCAAATGTCACTGTGAAAAATGGGGTAGTCTCCAGCATGGTGAAGGGTGTAAAAGTAGAGTTTCATGCAAACAAAGTGGGTTAGATTCTGGACATACCAAGTGAAGGGTATGATGACTATACAAGGCAAAGGTGGCCATGTCTGGAATCTCTCCCCACTGCTCTTCAAATTACTAGAAATTTCTGTGATGCTGCAAATGCTGAAGATGTACCTGAAGCCAGATTTGTTCAGAAGAGTGAGATGAGACCTGAGCACAAGGTCTTATTTGAATTTGTGAACAAGTGCCTGCTGCACAAACAGGAGAGAAGGCATACTGCCAACTATATGGACCTGATTCTTTTGGAGTTCCTTGAGAGTGGAAAGCAGATAAATTGGCCTGCTTTTATTGTCAAACTACTGGACAGGGTCATTAATGGATCCAAGGCACATGCAACTCCATATGGGTTCATACTCACAACTGTGCTGGACAGGCTAAGGCTTCCTTTGAAGAAATGGGAGATGGCATCAAGCAAGGAGCAATTTGGTGTTAGGACCTTATTGGCTTGTGACTATCCTGTCAATGCCACCCCAGTTGAACCTGGTTCATCTCTAAAGACACCAGTGAATAGCAAGGTTAGGGCTTTGATTCAAGAGTGTGGAACTAAGGATGCTGAAATTGCTAGGCTTCAGGCTCGTGTTGCTGATTTGGAAGCTGAAAGAGATGGCCTTCGAGCTAAGCTAGCAAAAGAAAAGGATAAAAGTGAAGGAATGCTTAAGAATATGCTCAACCTTCTCCAAACCCAGCCCTCTAGTTCCTCCAAGCCTTAGGTCTTCCAGTTCTTGTTTTTGAACCTATCTAGAACCCCCTTGTGACCCAGATTCGGGACTTTTTCTGTTTTTGTTGCTCATGTTTGGAAGTTTTTCTTTCTCTTTGTGGTCTGTTTGTGGAAACATATCCTAATCAATGACAATTGCTTTTTCTCTTGTTCTATGAAGATTCTGATCTTAATAGTTAATTTTGTTTGTTGGTTGTTGATTAATTGAACCATGTTTTCACTTGCAGTTGCCCCAGTGGCTATGAGTAATTATTTAAATCTCGGATTCACAATATTTGCAACTTTTTGATGATGCCAAAAGGGGGAAGAGATATTGTGCTTTACTTGTTATTCTGAATAATGTGATATTTATAACCTGATTAAACCTGGTCCTTGATGATAAGTTAAAATTTCTAAGTTAAAGTGTTGATGATTAAGCTGAGTTCCACAGGTTCTCTGATCAGTAAACGCACAGAGTTTGTCATCATCAAAAAGGGGGAGTTTGTTGGCCCAAGTTCAGGTGAAGTTTGAAGAATGACAAATGAACTCAGTCATGGACCAGGTCCATCATGTGAGACACAGTGTTTATCAACCTATACATGTGAGATACACGTGAAGGAGATAAGTCTCAAGGATAAAGCAGCAATATCTCCTGAACTGATCGAAAAGGTTGCATATTGGATGAGGAAAGAAAGTATCCTCATGGGAAGAGGACACAATCCGGAAAAAGGATAGGGTTGGAGTTTGTATTGTTCAAGGACTCAACTTCGATGGAAGATCAGCAATTGAGTCTCAATCAAACTCTGATTACTAACTCATTAAATAACAGTAATTGTTCTCTTTTACAGGTATTGCACAAACGCAGAAGTGAAACTAAATTGAGAGCAAAAGAGCGAGGCAATTTTGCAAGCAATTTATGTGAGATTCAAGTGTGCATTCCTGAAGCTACTTGGACAAGATAGAAGAACCAATTCCATTGTGTTTATTCTTATTCTAGTTCAATTGTAGTAGGTAGTTTAAAGTTGTACCTTTCCAGCTTTTGTAGAAGCAATTGTAATAGGTACTTTGAGTATTCAAGTTATAGGCTAACTTGAAGGTGTCGCAACAGTTGAGGCTGTGTGCCACACTGGGATTAGAGTTTAATCCTTAGGTTTACAAGAGTTTTGTAAATGCTGTTTTGGCTCAGTAATTTTAGTGGATGTTTGGGAAAATCCTACTGAGTAGTAGGTCGTGGTTTTTTCACCTTTTGAGCCAGGTGTTTTCCACGTAAAAATCTCTGTGTTCTTTATTTTATGTACTCTTAATTCCACAAACAGTAGTAGTGAGTACAACTAGAAGAACCAGGTTCTTCTAGAGCGAAAATTGGGTACCACACAAATCACACCCCTCTTGTGTGGTATTGACGTTTAGAACATCATGATGGCACCTAGTCTTAAGAACATATAGAGGTAAATTATGCAATTAGACAACTCAATCATAACAGAATACTTCCCATAGGATGAACATTAGGACCTAAGAACCCTAAAGGCAATTTTCCCACAAATAAGCCCAAGCACACACACTCGTCACCTCGCGTGCACGGACTACAATTAGCATGGAAGACTCAAGTCCTAAGGGGAAGTCCCCCACACAAGGTTAGGCAAGATACTTACCTCAAAGACGACAAACCAATGCTCAAAAATGCACTTCTCGGGTGAAAAGACCTCCGTACGGCTCAAATCTAACCAAATTAACTTCAAAGCACAAATAAAACACATAAGAAACTATTCCAGATCATAAAGTTTCAATCTTTAACAAAACCTAAAAATTGGTCCAAAAGTCGACCCCCAGGCCCGCACCTCGGAACCCGACAAATTTTACAAAATCCGAATACCCATTCCAATATGAGTTCAACCATACAAAATTTATTAAATTCCGATGCCATTTGGCCCCTCAAATCACGATTTTTCGTTTTAGGAATTTCCTTCAAAAACCAACATTTTCCTCAACTAAAATCACAAATTAAATGATAAAAATGAAGAAAAAATCATGGAATATAATCAATTCTAAGTTAAGAACACTTACCCAAACGTTTTGCTTGAAAAACCCACAAGGAATCGCTCAAAACCGAGCTCTAGAGCTCCAAAAATGTTTAGAATGGCCTAACCCTCGATTTGGATAACTTATATTCTGCCCAGATATTAAAGCATCGCGAATGCGGAGGAAGTATCGCGTTCGCGAAGAAGAAAAATGAAGGCTGCCCAGATGTGCTTCGCGAACGCGACAGCACGCACGCGAATGCGAAGAAGGAAAATATTATGGCCCAGAGATTGCTCTTCGCGAACGCTTGAACTAGTACGCGAACGCGAAGGGTGGGATGGCATAAGTACGCGAACGCGATGTATTGATGTGAACACGATGAATGAAGAGACAGAGCTACACGAACGTGAGGCTTTTTACGCGAACGCGAAGAAGGAAAATGAGGCGACCAGCAGAGACACTTTGCAAACGCGGGAGGGGCTTTGCGAACGCGAAGGAGGATATCATATACCAGAAACAGCAGTTCAAAAACAAGGGAAAATGACCTGTAGCCCATCCGGAACACACCCGAGGCCCTCGGGGCCTCAACCAAACAAGCCAACATATCCCATAACATCATTCAAACTTGTTCCAACCCTGGGAATGCTCAAAACAACATCAAAACACCAATTTAACATTGGATTCAAGCCTAAGTACTCCAAAAACTCTCAATTTACGCTTTCGATCAAAAGGTCTATCAAACCTCGTCCGAATGGCCTGAAATTTTGCACACACGTCACATTCAACACTATCGAGCTACTCCAACTTGCGGAGTTCCATTCTGACCCTCGGGTCAAAATTTCACTATCGAACGGGAAACTTCAAAAATTCAACTTTCGGCATTTCAAGCCTAAATTAGCTACGGACCTCCAAAACACAATCCGAATGCGCGCCTAAGTCCAAAATCACCATACAAAGCTGTTGGATTCATCAAAAGTTCATTCTAGGGCCGTTTACTCAAAAGTCCAATTCGATCAAATTCTCACCGCTTAAACTCCCAAAACTAGATTCCTTCTTCAAATTTTACTCTGAACCATCCGTTATACTGAATTCAACCATGCACACAAGTTGATACTTGTATTATGAAGCTTTTCCAGACCTTACGCCGCTGAATGGAGCTTCAATTCTCAAAACGACCGGTCGGGTCGTTACAAGCAATATATTTTCAAAGATAATCCTCCCCTTCACAAAGCCAGACTGATTGGATGAGATCAAAGAAGGAAGAATCTTCTCCGATCTATTATGTAATACCCTAGAGATCACCTTATTAATGCAATTACGAAGACTTATAGGTCTTAAATCTGAAAAAGTTTGAACCTGAGGTTTCTTAGGCAGAAGCACAAGATTTGTATGTGTTACTGACTTTGGAAATGATGCACCTCCATAAAACTCCAGCAACAACCTGAATATGTCCTCCCTTAATATGTCCCAACAATGTTGGTAAAACAAACCAGTAAAACCATCAGGGCCACTGGCACTATCTCCACTTAATACAAATACTGCATTCTTAACTTCACCAATGGTAGGAAATTTGCACAGTTCCAAGTTCTGATCCATAGTTACCATATTAAGCACATTATTCGGTAGCTCAAAACTAGTAGAATCCCCTTCACGTGAGAATTGTTCTTGGAAAAATCAACTACAACATCATCCATAAGATGTTGAGACTCCAACCAGGAACCATCTCCATTCTGAATTCTTTTGAGTTGCAGTTTCTGTCTCTTGCCATTCACATGGTTATGAAAGAACCTTGTGTTCCTATCTCCTTCAGCAAATCACTTCATGCCAGCTTTTTGCTTCCAATACTGCTCCTCAATGCTAAGATATTTCTTCAATTCAGCTTGTGCCTTTTGGAGTACAATTCTGTTATCAATAGTTGGCTCCTCCTCAATCATCAAGAAGGAATCCCCAATAAAATCAGCCACCCAATTCTGTCTAACAACCTCCTTAAAAGAATCATGCTTTGCACAAAAGTTAAGAAATCTGAAAGGCTTCACAAATTTCTTTGCATCATCTCCACAACTCATCAACAAAGGTACATGATCTGATCCTATTCTTATAAAGTGTTCTACTTCAATATCAGGAAAGAGATTTTGGAAATGTAGGTTGATAAAGATCCTGTCCAACCTCTTAAAAATACACTCTGCATTAGGTCTCCCATTCCACCATGTAAACGGACTTCCTTTGTAACCAAGATCAAACAATCCACATGAGTTCACACAGAATGCAAAGTCCTCATATTCTGGAGGATATAATGGAAGGCCACCTATCTTTTCTTCTTCACTAAACACCACATTGAAGTCTTCCCCAACCAACCAAGGTAACTACATGTCACTAGCAAGATACTATAAGTTGTCCCACCATTCCAACCTCTCAAGTGATGAGAATTTAGCATAAACAAAAGTCATCAAAATGTGCTTACCAATGTCTTGATGATATACCTTGATAGTCACCTGCTGCTCAGTATCAATCAATAACTCCCACTCAACAACACTGTCAAAGAACAACCATATTTTGCCATTAATGTTTGAATAAGCAGCATCCATTCCTAACGTTCTCCTATACCTCTGAATATGCCCAACTTTTTTGAAATGGTTCCATGAGCGCAACAATGAAAAAACCATACACCATATGCATATTAATCACCCTCTGAAAGGCATGCTGAGTTCTCACAGACCTTATATTCCAAATTAAAGTATTAATCATCATTTAGTAGTTGAAGCTGCCCTCTTGGGCAATTTTTTTTTAGGTTGATGTGGTTCTTTGTTCAGCGCTTGCTTCTTCCCCTTCTTAACAATCTTCTCATTAAACCTAGGTGATATGTCAGTCTCCTTAGTCACATATTTGAAATTACCTGTTGTTGATTCATCATCACCTTCATCTTCAAACTACCTTTGCTCCACCATTGCATTCTGAATATCAACTGGAATTACATTGTGTATGATTATATCATGAAGTATTTGATTAGGTGACTGCAGTGGTATATTAATTTGAATCTGCGTTGGCTCCCCAGTACCTGAAGCACATGCCATTGGTAGTGCTTCAATAACTCCAGTGTTCTTCAAAACTATAGCATGTTCAATTCCATGTGTGTCATTCATTGTTGCCTTACTTAGTGCCTCAGAATTCTTCTCCATGACTCTCATATTCTCTTGCATCACCTTAAATTGAAGCTCATAGACAGAACTTAATTTAGGGATCACTATAACATACTGTGCAGGAATTACTGTTCCATTGAGATTGCCTAGCTTACCATAACCTGTTTCATGATCTGACCTCACTGTATCTTTAGGACCTTTGTAGAAACATTCTCCAATTGATCATCACCTGAAACCTCCACCGGACCACCCTCAACAGTGGACAAAACCTCAACAGCTCCCTTAGAGTTTACTGTTACATTGGCCTGTTTCTTGGCCAAATCATCTTCAGCTGATTTTCCACTTGGATTACGTTCCTTAGATTCTCCTGAAGCTCCTCCAGCTGGAACATTACTTTGCTGATTGTTTGGTTGTTGAG
Organism: Nicotiana attenuata; assembly: GCF_001879085.1. NCBI lineage: Eukaryota > Viridiplantae > Streptophyta > Magnoliopsida > Solanales > Solanaceae > Nicotiana > Nicotiana attenuata. The sequence goes on from NW_017673383.1 coordinate 83,886, forward strand.
AATCATCAACCCTCGTTTTCAGTAAATTAGGGTTTACTGTAGAACTAGGGTTCTTTACACCTGCAGCCTTTCCTTGCTTGTTGCTCATGTTTTCCTCCATTCCTGCACTTGTTTTTGTACCTGTTTGATCCTCCATTACCTCCACCTCATCACTCCATAGTGGTCTTCCTGAATTGACTTCTTGAATCTCCCCATTCTTGTCTGATTCTTCAAAAGTTTGGAGGGGATTTCATGGCATGAATGATTCAAAGTGACATTGAGCTGCCTTATTTCTTCTTTGTTAGCCCCAAAACGTCTATGCACCCATTCCAATGTAGAGTCCTTCATATTATCCTCCTCAATCCCATAATTAATAGGATTAGGAGCATTTTCCTTTTCCTTACTTTGAATCTCATTCCCTATAGTTTTGACAATCCTAGTAGGCGTAGGATTCCCATTCTTCATTGTCTGATACTTTCTCAACTGCTTCTTTTTTCGCACGCCTTAGTTCTTCAATCTTTTGAATCCCACCTCCAATAGGATTAGGAATTCCTTCTTTCCCAGCTAACCTAATCCCATTGCTTTTAGGATTAGTGCTGGAGTTTCCAGTAATATGCACCTTCTCCTTCTCCTTCTCCTTCTCCTTTACTTTCTTGGCTTGATTGTCCCCTTGTTCCTTCTTTTTGCCGTTGACCTTGTATTCTCCTTTGCCATCAGTAATCCTCAACATAGTTTGATCCAATTCTTCTACTTGTAAAGCATCAAATTTGTTCTTGACTGCTACTGCACCTTCAGTGACCTTCCCTTTATTTTTGCCATCCTCTTTCTCTTTTGGATTGTCAATTATGTGACCACTTCTATCTCTTTGAGGGTTGACTCTAGTTCAAAAGACAAACCGATGGACTTTTTCTTTTTGCAAATCAAAATTTCAATTTTCTAAGGAAAAATCAAAGGGACGGTGGCTATTTATGCAATATTATACCTAAAGAAAATGTGTCTATCTTTGCAATAATGTCCCCTTCACACTTTCAAATAATGTTTGAGCTCGGTTAAAGGCACTTTATGAGAAAAGTAATGCCCTATTGACAGACATGTCCGTTCTTGCGAGAAATCCCTTCGACAATTCTGGAGATGTTCTAAAGCTACTCCGGCAAAAATGGCTTGAGACGTAACCGAAGATGGGCCGGCTTACTCATTTGACCAAAACACCGGATACATTTTATTACTTTTGATTATTTTTCCAAAAATGCGGCCGAACCCTATGTATGTTACCTAAATATCTCACATCCGGTGAGAATCAGACCTGCGCAGTTCGATGTATTTTGACACAACAGAAAAACATGCTTTTTGAAGATATTGACTCATTTTGAAATGACTTTCTTTTTCATTTTTGTTTTTTACAAAATTTCGGAAGAGTTTCGAGACTTTTTCAAATACCGGGGTTTTTCAGAACCAGGTCAATTTCTCTCTCCTATCTCACTCTTTGCTTTTCTCTTGTTTTTCTTTCTCTAGCCAATCGACATGCAAGCCAAAACAAATAAATACACAAATAGCACATAGGATGCATCAGGATGATCTTTTATTTTGGGTGCACCTGTCCTAGATGGACCCAACCCCTGTGTTGAGTTCCTAAAGTCAAATGCACGTGATGTTAATGAACGTTCCTACTAGGGATCCGGCATGAGGCTATGTTATTCTAGGTTTAAAAATCTAGCGGTGTGTTCTAGACATGGCTTACCCAAGCGGACAGCTCGAGCCGAGGTGGGGGCAATGTACCGGGAGCACGAAAGTCTACCCGGCCTAGTTGCTTATCCAACCTCGTTCATTTGTTACGTCCTCTAACAGAAAAGTGGGACATGCGTACGTGTGCACCGTATTTTTAGAAGACTCGGTAGGGAGGCGTAAGAAGACAGTTTAATACAGTTCAAATAATATCAAAGCGATAAATGAGCGGCAATTAGCACATTAGGCCCACAAACACAATAATAGCAATAACCAAGAAAGCCAAGTAAAGATTACATTAACAAGCTCGAATTCTGAACCCTGATCCAGAGATTCTGGGTTCGATCCCCAGTAGAGTCGCCAAAGTCGTCACACCTCCTTTTTCGAAGAAGAGGGAGTTTTTCCAATTAAAGTGACATTATTCAAAATGAGATCATTTAATTAATTTTGAGTCGCCATTGAGAATAATTTTATGTGTCCCAAGTCACCGATTTATTTTAAATTCCGAATCGAGGAAACTGACTCTGTTTTACGGTCCGCAAAATACAGAAAACCAGGCAAGGAATTCTGTTAATCCGGGAGAAGGTGTGAGTCACTTCAGAGTTTCGTGGTTTTAGCACGGTCGCTTTTAATCATACCTGGCTTAGTTAATTGTTTAATTACGTATTTTAGAACCTACGTGTATTTTACCTTTTTACCGCTTTTAATTATGGCATTAATGGATTTATCTTTGAGACGGATCACATGCGCGTAAATCTATTTTATTCGGGGCGTTAAAATCGTATCACACGTATGTGTACACAATTAATTAGGCTTTATTAATTAAGACGGTTGTTCGGCCAAAGTCACGCTAACACGTACTTTGATTTATTTTGAAAATCATAATTATGTCACGCGAACGTGTACATAATCACTATAGTAAATTAAATGTGCGCCTAAAGTATTCTAGTATGTTCTTGGTTAATTTTTGTTTTGAACTTGGGATGGCGAGTGAAAGTCGTAATATTATGGATATGGAGCAGTGAACCAGCGCACATGGTCTTTAATGAGAAAATATGTTTGTTACTAAAATGTGATGAAAATTTTCCATTGGTACATTTGTTGGATCAAGCGGTCTAGATTTAATCGCTTATTCATTGGTTATTTGAGGCCTAAAACATGAAACAACTCGGCTTGGGGAAAAGCCCACCGCGTCAAGTTTGGAAAGGGCAGAACACCAAAAGGAAAGAAACTATAAACGCAAATAGGCGTTACAATTGGGCCATCAAAGGAAGCCCAGTCAGATGAGACCCTCTAATTTGAACAGACTTGGTCCAAATGAGTTAAGTGAATGTTCTAACTTTCATTTGAAGTCTGAGTTTTGCGTTTTGGGCCCGTTCATCACTTTTAGCATTTCTAACCCACTCAATTCATTCCAAAGGAAATCACGTACATAATAAATGATGGACTAGATCAGAATTTTAATGTTTAGTTACAATTATTCAAGAATCATGAGCCAAAATAGCTGGAGTACTAAATTGAGATCACATTCAATAACATGTCATATCATTAAACATCTGTTTATCAAATTACAATCTGCAATATCCTATATACTAACATTCAAGCATTGCAACAGTGAGCCTTATATAACAAGTGACTGCTTCCGTAATCAACTACAATTATACAAATCACACTATTCAAATGCTAATCCTAATCAATGAGTAGAAGTTCTGCTACTCAAATAAAGAAAATGTTCTGTGAAAGCATGCCCATCACTCAATTAATCATCCCTACACCTTAAATTTATGCACATGCCATACATTTAGCTCCAAGAATTTCTTTTCTAAATCCAAATCACTTAGAGCAAGCATTATATGTGAGTTTCATTGATGCACATATGGCATCAAAACACTTGAAGAGATTCAACTTACATATTTAGATGTTAACATTTAAAAGAATAATCAAATGAAGAAGCTCTAGTGGCCAATGACAATGAATACATGAAATCATGGATTCAACTAAACAATTCATATTTCATTTGTGGATATCAAAATAGAAAATAACAGATGAGTGTTCACATACCTATAGCAATAAAAACATATGACAACGACCAAATAAAGGTCTGAAAATGCAAGGAATGAGCTCAACAGGGATGAACTTAAACACAAACAGCCCCAGAAACAGCTACAGTAATGAGTGAAAGCTGAAATCGACCTCCAACCCAAACATGATGAAAACAAAGCAGCAGAATAAAAGCCAGAAACCCTTCTTTTGATATTTGAACTTTTAGAGTGTTTTCTTTTTTGGAGAGAAATCAGTATTGAAGAATAAAAAAAGTGTGAGGTTTTTTGCCTAGAATTCAATCCCTTCGAGTGAGAGGGTGTGCGGTTTATATAGAGCATAGAGAGTGTCCTATTTGAGGGAAGAGGGAAGGGAATAGAGGGGAATACGTCAGCTAAAAATTAGGGGATAAGGCATCTTTCTTAACAGAAATGGATAGTTTTCCCTTTTCTATTTTTCAACATCTTTTAAATTTTGAAACTACCCCTTTTTACCCCAAAACTAACGTTAATAGATTGCTCTTGCCAAGATCAATCCATCAACATAAGTTTTGAGCAAAATCAAACGAAACTTCCAAAGCAAATCGGAAAGGGCAGAACTAAGCTTTTCTGAGATTTTTAGATCTAACAATCTACAAAATCAAGAAAGTTTTAAGGGGAATAGTTATGGGATTCGGAGATAGGGAGAGATGGTGAGTGTTTAGTGAAGAATTGGGGAGGCTTAGAGGTGGTGCCACCTGTGGAGGAACTTGGGGCGGCTAGGGTTTTGAGAGGATTTTGGGAGAGATGCAGAATGAGGGAGATGCGGTCTTAGGGGTTAGGGGATATTAGAGAATTTTATTTAGTTGGGGAATTAGTTCCCAACCGTTGGATGGGGGGAAATCAAGGGCTAGGATTGAGAGGGCAAAAACGGGTGGGTCGTTTGGTTAAAGAGGGGAGACAGACTGGGTGTGGGGCATGGGTTGGACTGGTTTTTTTTAAAAAAAAAAGACTAGATCGTCTATTTCTTCCCAAATCAAGTGTAACATAGGCATGACCCATTTATTTTCCTTTCTTCCTTCATTATATTTTTCACTATTAACCATTACAACTCAATAATCAAAATTAACCCATTTTGCAAAATTGACCTACTTACTATTTTTTAATATTTAAATAATTAATTAACTTAATACTAATGAAAGGAAATTATCAATTTAAAACTAAAAGCTAAAAATATGAAAATGACCATTGTATTTTTGTGATTTTCGTTTGATAATGCATTTAATTAATGTAATTAAATCCTAAATGCAATTAAGATCTAAAATACCATGAGACGAAGAATTGGCCATTTTTATGGTATTTTCTATGATTTTAAGATGTTAAATATGCACAAAAAATGCAACCAAATGCAAACAAAGAATTAAAAAGAAATTCCTAAAATTCTATAAAAATTAAAAACTATTAGAAAATTATTTTTTGTGGATTTTTGTCGGAGTATTTTTGTAGGGCAAAAATTACGTGCTCATAGTAATTACATAGTTAAATCTCTTTGACATTAAAAATAACGTAAACAATAATTAAATAAACATTTTTTAGATGGACAAGTAAATGAACTTTAATGTGTGACAAATATATGTGCATATAAGAGATATAAATTTTATTTATCACTAGGTATTGAAAAATCACCTTATAATTATTACTAATTCTCACCCCCCCCCCCCTAGAATTGGGAGGTGAGAATTGGTGAGTCTAATTGGCCCCTTAATTACATCTAATTTCACATGGATCGAAGAATTACTTGATCACACAAACAATCTAAAATTGTATAATAACATTTTAGTGATATTCAAATTCAATTACAAGATGTCTTTCCAAATATGGTCTTAATCAGGGGTGGGTACACATGGGAGGAAGTGGTATCATCTGACACGCTTTTGTTGGAGAAAATATTAAATATTTATACTAATATTACGTAAAAACGAAGCAATATTTAATTAATGACACCGCTTCCTTGGAAAGAGTACTTCTTGGTCCACTGGTCAAACTCATATGTTAGCTTGTAGAAGTCGTAGGTTCGAGGCTGGAGCTGCACATCCTATCTTTTGAACATATTAGAGCGAGTATTTTTGTTAAAAATTTGATGATAAGGAGAATTGAACTTACACCTCCTTTTACAATAATATTCAACTAAACAATTAGGCCAAGGCACTTCAACTTGCAGGAAAATGATATTAAATATTACTTATTTATTTTTTAATTTATGAAAATACAACATCATTTGCAAAAATTTTTGCGTACGCCCTTGTTGTTAATGTTGTGAATCGTAAGGATTTGGCTGATCAGTATGTATACTAATTTAGGTGCTTTAGCGTTGCCTAAATATTGAATGTTACGTTGCTTTACTTGTTAAAACTTAATCCTAGTGTTACGGCCCAAAAATCATTAAAGGTCGTGATGGCGCCGGACACCGTTGTCAGGCAAGCCAACAATAAATAATTACTTTGGTTCTCATTTATTATTCTTGAAATCATAACTTCCTTAAGTCAAATAATAAATGGTGAACTTCACAGAGTAAATAATAGTGTTATTAACAAATTTCAATACTGAATAAACCCATAATAATCTCAGAACCCGGTGTCACAAGTGCATGAGCATTTACTAATAAGTAAAAATAACGTACAATAACTGTCCGCAATACAAATAGGACTGAAAAGAAAATGCAAGTACTCTGAATGAGACTCTGTTGGCTGCGGATCGTCTCATAAGATGCAACCCACCTAAGTCCCGTATCAATCACGCCGCTGTGCCCACACGGCCACTGAACATACATGTGCCTGTACAACAAAATGTACAGCAAGTGTAGTATGAGTACGAAAATAACGCGTACCTAGTAAGTATCCAGTCTAATCTCGAAGAAGTAGTGACGAGAGGTCGACTCTGACACTTACTATGGCCATCAATAATCTAATTAGTCGTGGATATATAAAAAACGACAGTAAACTCAAAGAAATCATGAAGCAAGTAAACGATCCTCTTGATAATAAGAGATTTCCAAAATCATATTTCATCATTTATCAATTTGTCTCAGACCTAGGAGGCAATATAATTATTTATAAATTTCAAGAGCAATACAAGCATGTGCAAATCATGCCGAGGTCGTACGGCCCAATCCAACAAATATTTAAACTATGCACTGCCGGAGGATCGAATGGCGCGAACCATAAATGCATCTATTTAATCTGTTGAGGCCCCGTTCCACAAAGATAAACACATTTAAACAGTCAATCGAGAATTCATCAAGGGGGTATTATCCAATTTCTCTATTAACATTCAAGAAATGATGTTTAGCCTTTTAGAAATTTTATTTACCAAGTTCGATATGATTTAAGCATTTTAAATTGACAACAAGGTTGCAAATATTAGAAGTAGAGCATGTTTTTGTGTCCTACAATACCCGGACTTAAGCATAATAGTAGCTACGCACGTACTCTCGTCACCCCGTGCATACGTAGCCCCACAAATAGGAGCACGTATTGATTTTTTTCACCTAGGGATAAATTCACACTTACAAGGTTAGAAAGGAGACTTAACTCGCTCCGAAGTTCCAGAACCGGCTTTCGAGCCCTTCAAACAACTTGAATATGCTCAACGCTCCAAAACTAGCCAATAATTATGCAAACCCATTAATATATACTCAAATACTCATTATAATCCAATTTATAACAATTTCTAACCCCGATCGAAAAGTCGATAAAAATTACCCTTTGGCCCATGTGCCCAGATTCCGAAATTTTTCGATGATAAACTTTACCCATAACGCCACGAAATATATAACTTATTCCAAGTTCCATATCCAAAATTGTGGTCAAAATCCAAAATACCAAATTCTAGGTCTTCTACCAAAAACCCCACAATTTATAATAATTTCCATGTTTAATTCCTTATACAAACCATGTATTTAACTTATAATAAGTGGGAATCACTTACCTTGACATTGATGACGAAGAATGAGCTCCAAACTTGCTCCAAGACCGACTCTCATGGAGGAAATGAGGTGAAAATGAGCCAAGCCCTCGTTTTTAAAAAACACACTGCCCAGCCCGACCTTCGCACCTTCGGTCAAGTAGCCGCACCTGCGGCTTCGCAAGTGCAAGACACCTTCCGCTTTTGTGCCTTCTTCCGCTCATGCGAGGCATTTCTCGCTTCTGCGCTTGCGCAGATGCGGCCAAAAGCTCCGCACCTGCGGTCCTTCACCTGGCCGGCCTGCTCCGCTTCTCCGACTCCAATGTCGCTTCTGCGCCCTCCGCACCTGCGGCCACAACCTCGCAGGTGCGGGTACACCAGATATCAGCTGCCTCAGCTCTCCTTCAAATTCCAAATTCGATCCGTTCACCACCCGGAATTCACCCGGGCCCCCCGCGACCCCATCCAATCATACCAACCAGTTCCATAGCACATTAAGAACTTAGTCGAGCCTTCAAATCACATCAAACAACACCGAAATAATGAATCGCAACTCAATTCAAGCTTTATGAACTCTAGAACTTTAAACTTCTACATTCGATGCCGAAACCTATCAAATCACGTCTGATTAACCTCAAATTTTGCGCAAAAGTCATATTCGACATTATGGACCTACTCAAACTTCCGGAATCGGAATCTAACCCAATATTAAAAAGTTCACTCTCGGTCAAACTTCTCAAAAACCTTCAAATTTCTAACTATAGCCAAATGACTCCAAAAGGACCTGCGGACCTCCGAATCCACTTCTGGACGCGCTCCCGAAACCAGAATTTCCATACGGAGCTATTCCTAACTCAAAATCCCAAACGGACATCGATAACACTAAATTGTACTGCAACCCATATTTCTTAACTTCTTCCCAAAATACTAACTTCCACAATAAGCGCCGAAACGCTCCCGGGTCATCCAAAACCTGATCCGAACATACGCCCAAGTCCAAAATCATCATACGAACCTGTTGGAACCTTCAAATCCCGATTCCAATGTCGTTTACTCAAAATCAACCCTTAGTCAGATTCTTCCAACTTTAAGCTTCCGAAATGAGAATTCTCTTTCCAAATCAACTTCGAACTCCCTAAATCTCAATTTCGACTGCGCGTACAAGTCATAATACCTGAAGTGAAGGTGCTCATGGCCTCGAATTGCTGAACGATGCGCTGGAGCTCAAAACGACTGGTCGGGTCGCTACATTCTCTCCTACTTAAATATACGTTCATCCTCGAACATGCTAAGAACCGCGCTGGAGTTGTCCGAAGTTACAATTTAACATCTCGTGCACCTACACGTGCTACCAAAACTAAGTTGAACGCATTAGCTCGACCAAATATGAAGATATTCTCTTTTATTTAGGCAATTAAGCCTTCGATCCCAGTTCCAACATCCGAAATTGTCACGACCCAAATCGATGGGCTGCGACGGGTGCCGAAATCCTACATGTCGGGCATCCTTAAGCATGCGTTTAAGAGATCAACATGAATAAAATACGTGAGGGAAACCCATACAAAATGCATAAATACATGCGGAATACAGTTGGCGAGCCGGCAAGGCTGCCATAGACAACTATATACCCAAAACTAAAATCCGACAAGGCCACATACTATCCAACTGCACATAACTGTCTACAGAACTCTAATAGAAAATACAACTGTACAAGGATGGGACTGGGCCATGTCATACACATATATGTATACTAGCATATCATACCAAAATGTAAAGCAGCTCCGGATCAAATGCAGTACGCCAACTCTCGTTGATCAGGGATCCTAAGAAGGGGGACCGTCTGCTTGCCTACCTGCACCTGCGGGCATGAAACGCAGACCCCGTGAAATAGGGCATCAGTACGAATAATGTACTAAGTATGTAAGGCATGAAAATCAGTACATAAAAGACATAAATAAAACATGGAATAACGAATTTCGCATGTAAATCCAAATAACTTTGCAAATCCTAAAACATTTATAATGTCATGCACGTGTGTATGAATGTCATGTCATGCATAGGTATGGGTGTACATAACATAATCACGCCTTTTAGGGCATCCCATCATATCATCTCAGCCACTGTGGGCAAAATCATCACCGTATACCAGCTAATCAGGTGGTGGTGCGTATATAACGTCGTAACCTTTTCCCATATTCCATATCCATATAATACACATATAAAGCCATCTGGTCATGGGTCAATGTACATGTATAAATGCATGAAATGCATAAGAAATACGTTAATAAGATTTTCTCAGAATTCCATAAAAATCAATATACCATTCAGATAAATTTTATCAAATACGTATTTTTCTGAGACCTATGAACAAAAGATATAATAATAATCCACATGACGAATCAAGAATATAGTCGCCCCTAGTATTTCAATGAATAGAGTTATTTATGAATGTTGCGTATTTTGCTCGTTTCATTGGTATTATTTGGATCATGCCAAAAAGAAAGAAGGGATAGCCTTAACATACCTGGAGTAGGGAAAAATCCGTATAATATTCTTAGTAAAGATTGCACCATACTCCTTTAGAACCGCAAATTTATACGTTTCTGCGGTTCTAACAATTCTCGTTGGTAATTGTTTGGTTGCATGAAATTTGTTGAAAACGTGTAGGAATTTGTAGGCAATTGGTAAGAACTTACGTTGCTATGTGCAAAAGTTCACATCTGATTTGTAGTCCTTGTATTCAAAATAATAGAAATGAAAGGTTTTGTACTTACCACAAAACTTACAAGTCTTTGTATTTAAATTTTGAGAAATGAGGTGTCTTTGTTCTTGACACATTACTTGCCATCTAACCAATGATAACTAATAGTCATGTTTTCAAGAAGTGGCTTGCTGCCACGTTTTTGGGGGTTAATCTTTCCTTATAATTTATTAATTAACTAGGTAATGTCTCGTTACCCGATAATTAACCAATTACCCACATAATTAAGAATTGTTTCAAATTACTTAAAGTTCTACTCATTTTTAATATACCTTATGCATCATACTACCACGGTCATATGGTACCTTGTATGGTACTAGTCCATTAATATCGGGTATTATAGCTCGGACCGTATTTTATCCCAAATCGACAACCTTCAATGAAACTCGTTTTCTTTAATTCGTGTATCCTTTATCCTTCATGGCACTCACTTATCGCTTGTTATAAATAGCATAAATACGTTAACCTCAAGATAATCTCATCCCCGAGTCTACGTTTATTAACTGAAGACGAAACTAACGTACGAAAATGCGAGATGTTACATCCTTCCCCCCTTAGAAACATTTGTCCTCGAATGTTTAACTCCCCAGGATCTATATAACTTTGGTAGAGTCGCCTTTGTAACAATACTACTACCAACTCCTCTTCTAGAACTCGATAATTCAATGCCACATAGGACCACAATCATCAATAATGACAATTGCCTCACACGACCAATGACAATAACTAACACAAGAATCCATACACGTACCTTAACGTTGTGATGTCTCAGTCGGACCCTTCTCTCGAGGAGGAAATAAGTAGGGATATCTAGATTTCATGTCTTCCTCGGCCTCCCAAGTCATTTCTTACACATTGTTGTTTCTCCAAAGTACTTTCACCGAAGCTACGTCTTTAGTTCTCAATCTTCGAACCTATCTGTCTAATATAGCTATGGGAGTTTCTTCATATGATAGCTGCTCTGTGACCTGAATGTCGTCAACTGACATGATTTTGGAAGGATCTCCGATACATTTACGGAGCATCGACACATGAAAGACTGGATGTACAGACTCCATGTCCGAAGGCAAGTTTAACTCATATGCTACATGGCCTACCTTGCGTATGATCCTATATGGTCCAATGTACCGAGGGCTAAGTTTTCCTTTCTTTCCGAACCTCATGACACCTTTCATTGGTGATGCCTTTAAGAATACCCAGTCGTTAACCTGAAACTCCAAGTCTCGCCGTCGATTATCCGCATAAGACTTCTGACGGCTTTGAGCTGCTAATAGCCTTTCCTGTATAAGCTTAATTTTCTCGATTGCCCGTTATACCAATTCTGGTCCTACTAACGTAGTTTCCCCAACATCGAACCACCCTTATGTGACCCAGACTTCCGTCTGTAAAGAGCTTCATATGGAGCTCTGAATACTGGAATGGTAGCTATTATTATATGCAAACTCAATAAGCGGTAGATGATCATCCCAGCTACCTTTGAAGTCTATCACACAAGCTCGTAACATATACTCAAGTGTCTGAATAGTACGCTCAGCATGTTCGTCTGTCTGGGGATGAAATGATGTACTAAGACTTACCTGAGTCCCCAATCCTTTTTGGAAGGACCTCCAGAAGTTAGCTGTAAATTGAGCTCCTCTATCCGAGATAATAGATACAGGGACACCGTGCAATCATACTATCTCCTTAAAATAAAGCCTTGCATAATCCTCTGCGGAATATGTAGTCCAAACGGACAGAAAATGGGCTGACTTTGTAAGCCTATCAACAATCACCCATATCGAATCGAACTTATGCTGGGTACGAGGTAAGCCTACGATGAAATCAATACTGATTACTTCCCATTTGCAAGTCGGGATCTCCATAGCCTACAATAATCCACCAGGCTTTTGATGTTCAATCTTAACCTGCTGACAGTTAGGACACTGAGTAGTAAACTCCGCTATATCCTTTTTCATTCCGTTCCACTAATATACTTCCCTGATATCATGATACATCTTTGTCGCTCCTGGATGGATAGAATAACGAGAATATTGAGTTTCTCCCATAACCTGCCAATGCAACCCTGCAATATTAGGGACACATAATCGTCCTCGATATCAGAGGACCCCATCTTCTATAATTTCAAATGGTGTCTTCTCCTTCTGAGGGGTGGTATCCCTATAGTGAACTAACACAGGATCCTCGTACTGGGGTTCCTTTACTTCAGTTACTAAAGAGGATGTTGTCGTATCCTGAATAATAATTCCAATATCATCTGAGTCCAGTAACCGAACTCCAAGACTAGCTAGCTGATGAATCTCATAGGCTATTCCCCTCTTTTCTGGCTCTAAATATGACAGGCTACCCATAGATCTACGGCTGAGGGCGTCGACTACTACGTTCGCCTTCCCCGAATGTTATAAAATATCAACGTCATAGTCTTTAAGTAGCTCCAACCATCTCCTTTTTCGTAAATTCAATTCCTTGCTTGAAGATATACTGGAGGCTCTTATGATCCGTATAGATATCAACATGAATTCCATACAAGTAGTGACTCCACATCTTTAGTGCATGAATCACCACGGCTAACTCTAAATCGTGTGTTAGGTAGTTCTTCTCGTGCTTTCTTAGTTGTCTAGAAGCATAAGCTACAACCTTACCATGTTGCATCAGCACATAACCCAATCCAACGCGTGAAGAATCACAATGGATAACATAACCATCGGTCCCTTCTGGGAGCGTTAGAACTGGTGCTGAAGTTAATTTGTCCTTCAATGCCTGGAAACTCCGTTCGTAAGCGTCACTCCATTGAAACTTTGCTCCCTTCTGAGTCAACTTTGTCAAAGGTGCTGAAAGGGAAGAAAATCCCTCCACAAATCTCCTGTAATAACCTGCCAAATCGAGAAAGCTACGAACCTCCATCATTGTTGTGGGTCTAGGCCAAGTCTTTACTGCCTTAATCTTTTGTGTATCCACCCGGATGTCTTCACCCGAAATGATATGCCCAAGGAAAGCTATAGAGTTCAACCAGAATTCACATTTGGAGAATTTTGCATACAACTTCCCTTTTCGTAAAACTTTGAGCACAGTACGCAAATGATCTGCATGCTCAGCCTCTGAATGTGAATACACCAATATATCATCGATAAATATAATTACGAACAGATCTAAAAAGGTCCTGAACACACGGTTCATCAAATCCATGAATACTGCCGGGGCATTGGTCAAACCAAACGACATAACATGAAACTCAAAGTGCCCGTATCTGGTCCTGAATGCTGTCTTCAGAATATCTTCCTCCTTAACCTTTACCTGATGGTACCCGGACCTTATGTCTATCTTTGAAAAACACTTGGCACCTTGCAACTGATCAAATGAATCATCAATCCTTGGGAGCAGGTACTTATTCTTGATCGTCACCTTATTCAGTTGTCTATAATCAATACACATCCGTCAGGAACCATCTTTCTTCCTCATAAATAATACAAGTGCTCCCCACGGTGATGTACTAGGCCTGATAAAGCCTTTTTCAAGCAAGTCCTTTAGTTGTTCCTTTAACTCTTTCAGCTCTGCGGGGGCCATTCTATAGGGATGAATAGATATTGGATGAGTATCTGGTAGTAGGTCAATAGCAAACGTAATTTCTCGCTCTGGCGGAAGACCCGGAAGCTCATCAAGAAAACATCGGGAAACTCGTTAATCACAGGGATGGACTGAATGGTTGGTGACTCTACTTCCACATCCTGTACCCGAACAAAGTGATAGATACAGCCCTTGATGATCATCTTCCTTACCTTGAGATAGGAAATAAATCTACCTCTTGGCGACACCGTATTACCTTTCCACTCCAAAACAGGCTCCCCTGGAAATTGAAATCGGACTATCTTTGATCTACAATCAACATTGGCATGATAAGAAGCCAACCAATCCATACCCATTATGACATCAAATTCTACCATATCTAACTCGATTAGTTCCGCTTCGGTAGATCGATTATGAAATACTATACACAACCCCTATATACTCGCTTAGCTATCACTGAGTCCCCAACAGGTGTCGACAACTCAAAAGGTTTAACCAATTAAGGTTTTATTCCAAACTTACTAGTAACAAATGGAGTAACATATGATAAGGTGGAACCTCGGTCAATCGGTGCATATACATCATATGAGGAGACTAATAATATACTTGTAACAACATCTGTAACGACCCGGCCGGTCGTTTCATTAGTTACAGTCCCGTTTCCCCCATTTCTTCCTCTTTATGTGTTGTTCAGCTACATTTCATCGTACCGTGTTGGTTGGTTCGGGTTTGGATTAGCTTTGGAGAGTTATGAGACACTTGGTCTCTTAAGTTGGCTATTTATTTGGAAAAGTCAACCGGAAGTTGACTTGTGGGTAAATGATCTCGGAATTGGGTTTTTATAGTTTGGATAGCTTTGTTAGGTGATTTGGGACTTAGGAGCATGATCGGAATGTATTTTGGAGGTCCTTGGTAGATTTAGGCTTGAATTGACGAAATTAGAATTTCGGCGTTTTCCGGTTGGTAGTGGAAATCTTGATATTGGGGTCGTATTGGAATTCCGGAAATTGGAGTAGGTTTGTTGTGTCATTTGTGACACGTGTGTGCAAAATTTCAGGTCATTCGGATGAGGTTTGACAGGTTTTAACATCATTTGCGGAATTTAGAAGTTTTGGGATCCTTAGGCTTGAATCCGATGGTAATTTGATGTTTTGGCGTTGTTTCGAGTGTACTGAAGGTCTAAATAAGTTTGAATGATGTTATTGGATGTGTTGACATGTTTGGTTGAGGTACCGAGGGCCTCGGGTGTGTTTCAGATGCCCAACGAGACATTTTAGGACTTGGAAAGTTGGAAAAATTGCTGGTGTTCTATTGCAGAAGGGTTGTTCTTCGCGATGGCGAAGAGAGGGCGCGATCGCGTAGGCTTGTTTGGAGCGGAGGCGAGTTTGTTCTACGCGATCGCAGAGATAGGAATGCGATCACGTGCTTGGGTGCTGATGTGCTTCGCGAATGCATGGTCAGTGCCGTGTTCGTGTTGAGGTAGCGAGCTGTGAGGAGGTGAAGTGAGTTGTTCTATACGATCGCGTAAGAAAGGTCGCAATCGCGTGAGTTGGTCGAGCAGTGCTTCGCGATTGCATGGGTAGTTCCACGATCGTATATGAGGGGCAGTCCATTTTGTGCTTCGCGATCGCAAGGCAATTTCCGCGGTTGCGATAAAGGAAGCGTCTGGGCAGAATGTTTAAGTTCAAAAATGAGGGCTTGAGTTAATAATTCCAAAATTTATTAGAGAGCTCGGGAGAAGGCGATTTTGGAGGGGATTTTCAGAGGAGTGATTGGGGGAAGTGTTCTCACTCAAATTTGGTTAAATTCCATGATTGTGTCGTGATTTTTATCATTTAATTTGGGAATTTGGGGTGAAAATTGGGGAAAATGGAAGAAAATTTGGAGAGATGATTTTTGGGATTTGGATGGTCATTTGATGTTGGATTTTGGTGGATTTGATATGGGTGAAGTCGTGAGTGAATGGTCTTTCTAGTTTTGCAATTTTTATCGAATTCCGAGACGTGGTCCCAGGGGCCGGGTTTGAGCCAATATCAGGATTTTTGATGTAATTTGATTACTTTTGCATGCGCTTTGTTCCTTTAGCATATATTGATGTTGTGATTCTGATTTGGATAGATTCGGGGTGATTTGAGGCCGAGTCGAGAGGCAAGGGCATCGCGGATTAGAGTTTTGACCGGTTTGAGGTAAGTAACGATTGTAAATCTAGACATGAGGGTATGAAACCCTGGAATTTTGTACTGTTTAATAAATGAGGTGACGCACATGCTAGGTGACGGGCATGTAGGCGTGCACCAATTGGGATTGTGACTTGGTCTGTCCCGTAGTAGCTGTAGTTGCTTACTTTGATAAACTCTATGATATCTACGTGTTTTAGAAATGAACCTGTTAATTTGGGCTGAATGCCATGTTTGGAGCCGTGTGCCGAACTGGTTGGACCCTCAGGGGTATTTTACTACTTTCCTCACACTGTTTTGATTCGAAAGCATATCCTAAGACATGATTTTTACCTGTGTAATTTTGATTTAGTTTCATTACTCTGTTTTACATATATGAAAGTTGTTTGGGCCGAGTTTCCCTAATTACTAATATGCCCGAGTGGCTGTGAGGTTGAGGACTGAGAGAGGTCGATGACCTAATGGTGAGGATTATATATATATTTATGGATCAGGCTGCACGCCGCAGCGATATGTTGGATCGGGCTGCACGCTGCAGCGATATAGTGCTTGGGCTGTAGGAGCCCCTCCGGAGTCTGCACACCCCCAGTGAGCGCAGTCGACTATATATAGTTACGGATCGGGTTGCACGCCGCAGCGATTATTATTATGAGATATCTATTGAGCGGGAGTGCGACGTGTGAGTGCTGATTGATGAGAGTTGAGTCACGAGTGACTGAGAGGCTTGCCCGAGAGGCTATGTATATATGAGTGATACTTTTCCCGAGGGGCTTGTTTATGAATTTACTGTTTTCACCCTTATCTTATGCTGAGCCTCTTGCAAAATATTGAACAAATATTTTAATTAACATTCATCGAAACATGAGTTTTTACAAGATGTTTGGAAATTGAACTACGGATTTGACTTTGATATTTCTATTGATATTCTGTGTTAGATTATGTATATGATTTGAATTATTGTCACTGCACTCAGCCTTCATTTACTTTGGTTACTTACTGAGTTAGCGTCCTCACGTTACTCCCTGCACCTTGTGTGCAGATCCAGGTGCCAGAGCATCAGAGTGAGAGCTTTCAGCAGCTTCTGAGTATTTTCGGAGATAGTAAGGTAGCTGCACGGCGTTTGTAGCCCTGCCTTTCTCCATCTTACCATTAGTGTTATTTATTTAGTCTTTTCTAGTATTGAATAGACAGTACTGGACAGTATCTTAGTAGCTCATGACTAGTGACACCAGGATCGGGCAGTGTGAGTGTATTTGCGTATTTGTTTTTCCGCGTATTTTGTTATACTAAAATGAAAGACTTATGTTCTTAACTGATTTGGAAACGAATTTATAAAAGACCTTTATGTTATTAGTGTCGAATCGGCTTGCCTAGTACTGTTATAGGCGCCATCACAATCGGGGGGTTCGGGGTCGTGACAGATTGGTATTAGAGCCTAGGTTACATAGGTCTCACGGGTCATTAGCCGGTTTAGCAGAGTCTCGCGAATTGGTACGGAGACGTCTCTAATTATCCTCGGGAGGCTGCAGAACCTTGAGGAAAACTTCCCATTCTTGAAATTCCTGTCGTGCGAATCTGTTGATTCTAGTAATAAACTTCTGTTATTCTATTCTCTCACAGATGGTGAGGACACGTTCTACCAGTCAGGACGGACGACCACCAGTTGGGGCCACTAGAGGCCGAGGTCGCGGTCGAGGCCGTGGTAGGGGCAGTGGTGTAGCCCATACAGCAGATGAGGCGGCACCTGCATATCCACCAGTCGCCCCAGTTCATGATCAGATTCCAATGTGAGATGCTCCAGCGGGGCCAGCTCAGGCGCCCACTGTGCCTATTGTTATTCCTGGTCTTCATGAGACCTTGGCTCAGATCTTGACCGTGTGTACTAGTCTTGCTCAGGCGGTCGCAGTTTCTACTACAACAGCCACTTCTCAGACCAGGGGAGGCACTCAAACTCCCACCGCCCGCACACCCGAGCAGGTAGTTTAGGGATTCAGACACCGGAGGCACCACCAGCCCAGCCAGTTGCGCCTGCTCAGGATTTTGTAGTACCAGTTATGCTTGAGGACGAGCAGCGTCGATTGGAGAGGTTTGGTAGACTTTAGACTCCGACTTTCAGTGGTTCAGAGGGCAAGGATGCCCAGGGTTTCTTGGACAAGTGTCAGAGGATTCTTCGTACAACGAGTATTCTGGAGACCAGTGGGGTCGCATTTACTACTTTTCAGTTTTCTTGAGCTGCATTCACTTGGTGGGAGGCTTATGAGACGTGTAGGCCTGTTGGTGCAGCGCCCCTTACCTGGCAGCAGTTCTCTGCTCTATTTTTAGAGAAGTATGTGCCACAGTCTCGCAGGGAGGAGCTGCGCAGGCAGTTCGAAGAGTTGCGTCAGGGTGATATGACTGTGACGTAGTATGCGATGAGGTTCTCAGAGTTAGCTCGTCATGTTGTTTGGTTGGTTCCTACGGATAAAGAGAGTATCAGGAGGTTCGTTGATGGCCTCACATATAAGCTTCGGATTCTTATGACCAGAGAGAGGGTGTCAGGTGCTACTTTTGAGGAGGTTGTTGACATTGCCCGTGAGATTGAGTTAGTTCGTCACCAGGAGCGAGAGGAGAGGGAGGCCAAGAGGCCTCGAGGATCTGGTAGTTTTGGTGGTGTTCCTTCGAGAGGTCAGTTTCAATACGGTAGAGGTCGTCCATTCAGACATGCTCAGTCGGCTCGCCCAGTTCATTGTGGGGCATCATCGGGCCATGGTTCTCACAGTTCTCATCAGGGCCATTCATCACTTAGTGCCCTTCCTGCCTAGAGTTCGTCCCGTGCTCTATCAGTTCAGTGCTCTTCTTTGTCAGGTCCTTCTGCCGATCATTCCGGTGCTGGAGGTTCCCTTCAGTCCCCGTTCCCCATACCAGGGAGTTGTTATGAGTGTGGATAGTTCGGACGTATAAGGAGATAGTGTCCTCATCTTTTTGAGGGTTCATCTCAGTAGAGGGGCCAACCCTCGACTTCAGCTCCATTCACTTCACCACCCGCCCAGGCAGCTAGGGGAGGGGGTCAGTCAGCTAGGGGTCGCCCCAGAGGGGGAGGTAGATCAAGTGGTGGTCAAACTCGTTTCTATGCCCTCCCAGCCAGACCAGACGCCATTGCTTCAGATGCGGTGATTACAGGTATTGTCTCAGTTGCCACAGAGATGCCTCTGTGTTATTTGATTTGGGTTCCACCTTTTCATATGTGTCATCGTATTTTGCTCGTTATTTGGATATGCCCCGTGAGTCTCTTGTTTCCTCGGTTCGTGTCTCTACTCCGGTAGGCGATACTATTGTTGTGGACCGCATATATCGGTTGTGTATGGTGACGATTGGGTGTCTGCAGAACCGAGTGGACCTTTTGTTACTGTGTATGGTGGACTTTGATGTGATGTTAGGCATGGATTGGCTATCTCCGTGTCGGGCTATATTGGACTATCATGCTAAGACAGTGACATTGGCTATGCCGGGTGTGCCATGGATTGAGTGGCGAGGTTCGACTGATTTTGTCCCCAGTAGGGTGATTTCGTTTTTGAAGGCCCAGCGAATGGTTGGAAAAGGTTGTCTATCATATTTAGCCTTTGTAAGGGATGTTAGTGCAGAGACTCCTAGTATCGATTCTGTTCCAATAGTGAGGGATTTTCCCGATGTGTTTCCTGCAGACCTACCGGGCATACCACCAGACAGGGATATTGATTTTGGTATTGATCTGGTGCTGGGCATGCAACCTATTTCTGTTCTTCCGTATCGTATGGCACCGGCGGAGTTGAAGGAATTGAAGGAGCAGCTTCAGGGACTCCTTGATAAGGGTTTTATTCGGCCTAGTGTGTCACCTTAGGGTGCGCCTGTTCTGTTAGTGAAGAAGAAGGATGTGCATCGATTAAAGGCAGTTGAACAAAGTTACAATCAAGAACAAGTATCATTTGCCTCGTATTGAAGATTTATTGGACCAGCTTCAGGGAGCGAGGGTGTTCTCCTAGATTGATCTCCGATCAAGGTATCACCAGTTGAAGATCAGGGACAGTGATATTCTTAAGACGCTTTTAGGACCCGATATGGTCATTATGAGTTCTTTGTGATGTCTTTTGGGCTAACCAATGCCCCAGCAGCGTTCATGCACTTGATGAACATCGAGTTTTGGCCTTATCTCGACTCGTTTGTGATTGTGTTCATTGATGATATTCTGGTGTATTCGCGTAGTCAGGAGGAGCACGCTGAGCATTTGAGAGTTGTGTTGTAGCTGTTGAGGGAGGAGAAGCTTTATGAAAAGTTCTCCAAGTGTGAGTTTTGGCTCAGTTCAGTGGCTTTCTTGGGGCACGTGGTGTCCAGTGAGGGTATTCAGGTTGATCCGGAGAAGATAGAGACAGTTCAGAGGTGGCCCAGATCGTCCTCAGCCACAGAGATTCGCAGCTTTCTTAGTTTGGCGGGTTATTACCGTCGGTTCGTTTAGGGATTTTCATATATTGCATCACCCTTGACCAAATTGACTCAAATGGGTGCTCTATTCAGGTGGTCAGATGAGTATGAGGCGAGCTTTCAGAAGCTCAAGAGTGCCTTAACCACAGCTCCAGTGTTAGTTTTGCCTTCAGCTTCAGGTTCATATACAGTGTATTGTGATGCTTCGAGAGTTGGTATTGGGTGTGTGTTGATGCAGGAGGGTAGACTGATTGCTTATACTTCTTGTCAGTTGAATCCCATGAGAAGAACTACCCCGTTCATGATCTAGACTTGGCCGCCATTGTTCACGCGTTGAAGATTTGGAGGCATTATTTGTATGGTGTGTCTTGTGAGGTGTTTACTGATCATCATAGCCTCCAGCATTTGTTCAAGCAGAAGGATCTCAATTTGAGGTAGTGGAGATAGTTGGAGCTGCTAAAGGACTATGATATTACTATCTTGTACCATCCTGGGAAGGCCAATGTAGTGGCCGATGCTTTGAGTAGGTAGGCGGTGAGTATGGGCAGTTTGGCATATATTCCTGTTGGGGAGAGACCTCTTGTAGTTGATATTCAAGCCTTGGCCAATCAGTTCGTGAGGTTGGATATTTCGGAGCCCAGACGGGTCTTAGCTTGTCTGATTTCTCGGTCTTCCTTGTTTGATCGCATCAGAGAGCGCCAGTATGATGATCCTCATTTGCTTGCCCTCAAGGACAAGGTTCAGCACGACGATGCCAGAGATGTGACTATCGGTGATGATGGAGTATTGAGGATGCAGGGCCGGATATGTGTGCCCAATGTAGGTGGGCTTCGGGAGTTGATTCTGGAGGAGGCCCGCAACTTGCAGTATTCCATCCATCCGGGTGCCGCGAAGATGTATCAGGATTTGAGACAGCAGTACTGGTGGAGGAGAATATATTGTGAGATTTCTAGCTCAGTGTCTCAACTGTCAGCAGGTGAAATATGAGCATTAGAGACCGAGTGGCTTGCTTCAGCGGTTAGATATTCCAGAGTGGAAGTGGGAGCGGATAACCATGGACTTTGTAGTTGGGCTCCTACGGACTTTGAGGATGTTTGATGCTATTTGGGTGATTGTGGATCGGCTGACCAAGTCCGTGCACTTCATTCCTGTGTGTACTACCTATTCTTCAGAGCGGTTAGCAGAGATTTACATCTGAGAGATTGTTCGCCTGTATGGTATTCCAGTTTCCATCATTTCAGAAAGAGGTGCTCAATTTACTTTGCAGTTTTGGAGAGTCGTACAGCGAGAGTTGGGTACTCAGGTGGAGTTGAGCACATCTTTTCACCCTCAGACAGATGGGCAGTCCGAGCGCACTATTCAGATATTGGAGGACATGTTGCGCGCTTGTGTCATTGATTTTAGAGGTTCATGGGATCAGTTTTTACCACTCGCGGAGTTTGCATATAATAACAGCTATCAGTCGAGTATTCAGATGGCTCCATATGAGGCTTTATATGGGAGACGATGTAGATCTCCAGTTGGTTGGTTCGAGTCGGGCGAGGCTAGGCTTTTGGGTACAGACCTGGTGCAGGATGCTTTCGACAAGGTGAAAGTGATTCAGGAGTGGCTTCGTACAGCGCAATCGAGACAGAAGAGTTATGCTGACAGGAAGGTTCGTGATGTGTCTTACATGGTTGGGGAGAAGGTTCTACTGAAGGTTCACCCATGAAGGGTGTCATGAGATTTTGGGAAGAAGGGTAAATTGAAGCCTTTATTCATTGGGCCTTTTGAGGTGCTTCGGAGGATTGGTGAGGTGGATTATGAGCTGGATTTGCGACCTAGCTTGTCGAGTGTGCATCCGGTATTTCATGTTTCTACGCTCCGAAAGTATATTGGCGATCCGTCTCATGTTTTGGATTTCAGCACGGTTCAGTTAGATAGTGATTTGACTTATGATGTGGAGCCAGTGGCTATTTTTTAGCGTCAGATCTGAAAATTAAGATCAAAGGATATAGCTTCAATGAAAGTGCAGTGGAGAGGTCGGCCCGTGGAGGAGGCTACCTGGGAGACCGAGCGGGAGATGCGGAGCAGATATCCTCACCTATTTGAGGCTTCAAGTATGTTTCTTGACTCGTTCGAGGACGAACATTTGTTGAAGAGGGGGAGGATGTAACGACCCGACAGGCCGTTTCATGAGTTACAGCCTCGCTTCCCCCATTTCTGCCTCTTTATGTGTTTTTCAGCAACATTTCATCGTATCGTGTTGGTTGGTTCGGGTTTGGAGTAGTTTTGGAGAGTTATGAGACACTTAGTCTCTTATGTTGGCTATTTAGTTGGAAAAGTCAACCAAAAGTTGACTTGTGGGTAAATGATCTCGGAACGGTTCGGATAGCTTCGTTAGGTGATTTGAGACTTAGGAGCGTGATCGGAATGTATTTTGGAGGTCCTTGGTAGATTTAGGCTTGAATTGGTGAAATTGGAATTTTGGCATTTTCCGGTTGGTAGTGGAAATCATGGTATAGGGATCGGATTGGAATTCCGGAAATCAGAGTAGGTCCGCTGTGTCATTTGTGACGTGTGTGCAAAATTTTAGGTCATTCGGATGAGGCTTGATAGGTTTTTACATCATTTGCGGAATTTGGAAGTTTTGGGATCCTTAGGCTTGAATCCGAAGGTGATTTGATGTTTTGGTGTTGTTTTGAGTGTTCCGAAGGTTGGAACAAGTTTGAATGATGTTATGGGATGTGTTGACATGTTTGGTTGAGGTCCTAAGGGCCTCGGGTGTGTTTCGGATGCCCAACGGGACATTATAGGACTTGGAAAGTTGGTAGAATTGCTGGTGTTCTGTTGCAGAAGGGTTGTTCTTCGCGATCGCGAAGAGAGGCACGCGATCACGAAGAGAGGCACGTGATCGCGTAGGCTTGTTTGGAGCGGAGGCGAGTTTGTGCTACGCGATCGAAGAGATAGGAACGCGATCGCGTGCTTGGGTGCTGATGTGCTTCACGAACGCGTGGTCAGTGCTGCGTTCGCGTAGAGGTAGCGAGCTGTGAGGAGGTGAGGTTAGTTGTTCTATGCGATCGCGTGAGAAAGGACGCGATCGCGTGAGTTGGTCAAGAAGTGCTTCGCGATCGCGTGAGTAGTTCCACGATTGCGTAAGGTTATATGAGGGGCAGTCCATTTTGTGCTTCACGGTCGTGAGGTAATTTCCGTGATCGCGATAAAAGAAACGTCTGCGCAGAATGTTTAAGTTCAAAAATGAGGGCTTGAGTTCATAATTCCAAAATTCATTAGAGAGCTCGGGAGAAGGCGATTCTGGAGGGGATTTTCAGAGAAGTGATTGGGGTAAGTGTTCTTCACTCAAATTTGGTTAAATTCCATGATTATTTCTTGGTTTTTATAATTTAATTTGGGAATTTGGGGTGAAAATTAGGGAAAATGGAAGAAAATTTGGAGTTAATTTTGGAGATTTGGATGTTCGTTTGATGTTGGATTTTGGTGAATTTGATATGGGTGGACTCGTGAGTGAATGGGCTTTCTAGTTTTGCAATTTTTATCAGATTCAGAGACGTGGGCCCAGGGGCTGGGTTTGAGCCAATTTTGGGTTTTTAGATATAATTTGATTATTTTCGCGTGGGTTTTGTTCCATTAGCATATATTGATGTTGTGATTCTGATTTTGGATAGATTCGGGGCGATTTGAGGCCGAGTCGACAGGCAAGGGCATCGTGGGTTAGAGTTTTGACCGGTTTGAGGTAAGTAACGATTGTAAATCTAGACCTGAGGGTATGAACCCCGAAATTTTGTACTTTTTACATAAATGAGGTGATGCACATGATAGGTGACGGGCGTGTGGGCGTGCACCAGTATGGACTGTGACTTGGTCCGTCAGGTAGTAGCTGTAGAGTTGCTTATTTTGATAAACTCTATATGATATCTATGTGTTTTAGAAATGAACATGTTAATTTGGGTTGAATGCCATGTTTGGGGCCTTGTGCCGAACTGTTTGGACCCTCAGGGGTATTTTACTACTTTTCTCGCACTGTTTTGATTCGAAAGCATATCCTCAGCCATGATTGTTACTTGTGTACTTTTGATTCAGTTTCATTACTTTGTTTAAAATAAATGAAAGTTGTTGGGCTGAGTTTCCCTGATTTTTACTGAAATGCCCGAGTGGCTGTGAGGTTGAGGACTAAGAGAGGTCGAGGACCTGATGGTGAGGATTATATATATATATATATATATATATATATATATATATATATATATATATATATATATATATATATATATATATATATTTATGGATCGGGCTGCACGCCGCAACAATATTTATATTTATATGGATCGGGCTGTATGCCGCAGTGATATGTTGGATCGAGCTGCACGCCGCAACGATATAGCGCTTGGGCTGTAGGAGCCCTCCAAAGTCTGCACACCCCTCAGTGAGCGCAGTCGACTATATATATTTTCGGATCGGGCAGCACGCCGCAACGGTTATTATTATGAGATATCTATTGAGCGGGAGTGCGGTGTGTGAGTGCTTGCCCGAGAGGCTATATATATATGAGTGATACTTTGCCCGAGGGGCTTGTTTATGAATTTACTATTTTCACCCTTCTCTTATGCTGAGCCTCTATTGCAAAATATTGAACAAATGTTTTAATTAACTTTTATCGAAAATTGAGTTTTTACGAGATGTTTGGAAATTGAACTACGGATTTGACTTTGATATTTCTATTGAGATTTTGTGTTAGATTATGTATATGATTTAAATGCTCGTCACTGCACTAAGCCTTTATTTACTTTGGTTACTTACTGAGTTGGTGTGTTCACGTTACTCCCTGCACCTTGTGTGCAGATCCAGGTGCCAGAGCATCAGAGTGAGAGCTTTCAGCAACTTCTGAGTATTTCCGGAGATAGTAAGGTAGCTGCACGCCGTTTGCAGCCCTGCCTTTCTCCTTCCTATCCTTAGTGTTATTTATTTAGTTTTTTCCCGTATTTAGTAGACAGTACTGGACAGTATCTTAGTGGCTCATGACTAGTGACATAGGAATCGGGCAGTGTGGGTGTATTTGCATCTTTGTTTTTCCGCGTATTTTGTTATATTAAAATGAAAGACTTGTGTTCTTAACTGATTTGGCAACGAATATATAAAAGACCTTAATGTTATTAGTGTTGAATCGGCTTACCTGGTACTGTGATAGGCGCCATCACGACCAAGGGGGTTTGGGGTCGTGACAACATCACGTGATGACTCTTGATCCTGTCATCCTGCCAATAAATAAATGCGGTTCTGAGGGCCGCTCGAGCTAGATGCTCCGCCTCTTCCTCTTCCACGACCACTTGGTGCTTGTAAACCTTGCCCAAGGGGGCATACTGATGATGATGAATCTGCAGATCCCGCTGGCTGAGCTATGACAATCCCTTATAACGTGGCCCAGATAACCACAAGTATAACAAACACCCAATCTACGGAACTACTTGGCATGCTGCTTACCATACTGAGCACATCGTGGCAAGGGCGGCCTCATCTGACTTGTCTCACCCCTATACTAAGAACCTGAGGCCCTGGAATTCTATCCAGACCCTGAATATGTGGAACGATCAAACCTCTTACCGCCAAACTAAGGGGTACGCTAGCTAATTGGGCTGGATACCTCGGGTAGTGTTGTCTCTGACAACCTCGAAACTCACCAGAAGGACTTGAAGACCTTGTTCTCTTATTTTGGGCCCTATCATGCTCACGATTGGCCCTCTATTTCTGCTTACGCTCCTCTACACCCAAAGCGTATGCCTGAATACGAGAAATATCCATGTTTGGCTGAAGTGAGACCGACATACAATCTTTAAGCAAGTGCGGCTCTAATCTCTTCACGAACCGGTGAACTCGATCCTCCATCTAGATACAATTGTGGGAGCATACCTAGCCAACGAATCAAACTAAAGACTGTACTCCCAAACACCCATGTTACCCTGCTGAAGGATCAAGAACCTATCAACTCTGGCCCGCCTAAGCTTTGGTGGCAGATAATGACGAAGATAAGGTTCTGTATACTCCTGCCATACTGCTGGAGGGGCATTCTCACCTCTGGAAAACTCCCAAGACTCGTACCAATTAACTGCAACATCCTGAAGTATATAGGAAGCTAGCTCAACTGACTCAGTCGTAGTGCCCTTTATTACCCTAAGGGTCTTTGTTTGGATCTGCCCCAGTGAATACCGAAGGGTCCAAATTAATGAAATCACGAACCCTCGCACTGACGGACCTATCTGCATGACCAATACCTACTTCCTGATGCCGAGCCTGCACGACTACTAATCGAGTTAATAGCTAAATAGCATCTCTCATCTCGTGACCTGGTGTATTTGGCTGAGGGGCTGAACGTACATGGGCGGGCGCTGGAGTTGGTGCCCTTCGGGGCTCTTCTTGAGAGGGCGGGGTATGTGAAGTCTGAGATGGAATCTCACTATGAGACTCTCCCCAAGCCCTGGTAACTCGTGGCGCTCGACTAGTAGTCTCACCAGCCACGGACTTTCCCTTCTGGGTGGCTGTTAGTCTTCGGAGGCATCGCTGAAAATGTAACATATTGTTAGGAACATGAATTCTTATATCGCACGATCAAAGATAAAAAGAGAGGATAACATCCTACATGTCCTGTAGCTTCTTGTCTATAAGTATGGTGCACAACACACCCATAAACAAGACTCTACTAGACACGGTCTATAGACAACCCTAGGACAGAACTGCTCTGATACCACTTTTATCACAACCCAAATCGATGGGCCGCAACGGGTGCCCGAATCCTACATGTCGAACATCCTTAAGCATGCGTTTAAGATATAAACATGAATAACATACGTGAGGGAAACCCATCCAAAAGGCATATATACATGCGGAATACAGTGGGTGAGCCGGCAAGACTACTATAGACAACTATATACCCAAAACTAAAAGCCGACAAGGCCACATACTACCCAACTGTACATAACTGTCTACAGACCTCTAATAGAAAATACAACCGTACAAGGACGGGACTGGGCCACGTCATCCCCATATATGTATACTAGCATATCGTACCAAATCAAAAGCAGTTACGGATCAAATGGAGCACGCCAACTCTCGCTGATCAGGGATACTAAGAAGGGGGACCGTCAGCTTGCCTACCTGCACCTGCGGGCATGAAACGCAGGCCCCAGAAAATAGGGCGTCAGTAAGAATAATGTACTGAGTATGCAAGGTATGAAAATTAGTACATATAAGACATAGATGAAACTTGGAATAACGAATTTTGTATGTAAATCCAAATAACTTTGCAAATCCTGAAATATTTATAATGTCATACACGTGCGTATGAATGTCGTGTCATGCATAGGTATAGGTGTACATAACATCATCACGCCTTTGAAGGCATCCCATCATATCATCTCGGCCACTGTGGGCAAAATCATCAACGTATACTAGCTGATCAGGTGGTGGTGCGTATATAACGCTGTAACCTTCCATACCCCATATCCATATAATATACATATATACACATATAAAGCCATCTGGTCATGGGTCAATGTACATGTATAAATGCATGAAATGCATAAGAAATACGTTAATAAGATTTTCTCGGAATTCCATAAAATTTAATATACCTTTCGGATAAATTTTATCAAATACGTATTTTTCTGAGACCCATAAACAGAAGATATAATAATAATTCACATGAGGAATCAAGAATATAGACGCCCCTAGTATTTCTATGAATAGAATCATTTATGAAAGTTGCGTATTTTGCTCGTTTCATTGGTATTATTTGGATCATGCCATAAAGAAAGAAGGGATAGCCTTAACATACCTGGAGTAGGGAAAAATCCGAATAATATTCATGGAAAAGATTTCACCATACTCCTTTAGAACTGAAAAATTTTACGTTGCTACAGTTCTAACAATTCTCGTTGGAATTGTTTGGTTGCAAGAAATTTGTTGAAAACGCGTAGGAATTTGTAGGGAATTGGTAAGAACTTACGTTGCTATGTGCAAAAGTTCACATCTGATTTGTAGTCCTTGTATTCAAAATAATAGAAATGAAAGGTTTTGTACTTACCACGTAACTTACAAGTCTTTGTATTTAAATTTTGAGAAATGAGGTGTCTTTGTTCTTGACACATTACTTGCCACCTAACCAAAGATAACTAATAGTCATGATTTCAAGAAGTGGCTTGCTGCCACGTTTGGGAGGGGTTTAATCTTATCCTATAATTTATTAATTAACTAGGTAATGTCCCGTTACCCGATAATTAACCAATTACTCACATAATTAAGAATTGTCTCAAATTACTTAGAGTTCTACTCACTTTTAATATACCTTATACATCATACTATCACGGTCATATGCTACCTTGTATGGTACTAGTCCATAAATATCGGGTATTATAGCTCGGACCGTATTTTATCCCAAATTGACAACCTTCAATGAAACTCATTTTTTTTAATTCGTGTATCCTTTATCCTTCATGGCACTTACTTATCGCTTGTTATAAATAGCAAAAATTTGTTGACCTCAAGATAATCTTATCCCCGAGTTTACGTTGATTAACTAAAGACGAAACTTTAACATACGAAAACGCGAGAACTTCCAACATATGAATACCGTATCAATCACCACACGATGTACCAAATATGACTGCATACCTTTGCTGAATTCACACCATGCACCGTATCATTCACATGACAATAATAACATTATATGATCATAATACCCGTCATTACCCGAATCTGATGCTCACCATGCACCTCTTGACATATATATGTCTTGTTCCAACTCTTGCAATACCGCCACGATGGAAGAGACGTGTAGAAATTCATAACCAACTGCCGAGTCAACAAATCATTGAATCTCTCCTCTTGACTAGAATCATCACCCTATTATGAACCAAATAATGGTATTTTCATTTTAATATACTTAATATAATCCGATCGCACTAATCCCAGATCCAAAAATCTCGTCTCACCCAGTACGAGCTGCTCAATAAGCCACCCCAGATATGACCAAAAGTCTCATATGATGCCATAATGTGCCAATAAGGTACCAACTCGAACGTGATACATAAAGAAAATGAACTCGGAAGGGACTACTCAACCCACGTAACTAATTAGACAACCAAAAAGGTGTCATGAACCTTTCTCAGAAAATGGGAAACAAAACAAACACAAATAAATATAGGGAACTGTAATCGACATCACACTATTGCGGCGTGCAACCCGATCCAAACAACATACCCGTGGTGGTGTGCCACCCGCTCCACACATAAATTCTATATAAGGAGGTACACACCGAGATAGAATGCTCATTACTACGAAATACCCGAATATCGGCCACAAGCACGCCAAGTGCATAATACCATCCCTAGGGAGACAGATAGCGCGATACGCTACAAAACTCAGGGACAACTAAGGTGCGATATATGATCTGAATCTCAAGAGCCATTCTTCTCACATAACACCATCGCTATGCGGAACCTCAACACATATGAAATTTATCAAGCCGTTTCACAACTCACATGGCATAATATAGTATATATGAAATAGCCGACGACGAAACAACATCCAACGTCCGAATACTCCTCCATAAGGAGCGCTATGCTGAAATTAATACATCCTGCCCGATATTGAGCCCACGTTCATATCTAAATCCATCCACAGACCTTAAGCCAATTCTGATCGTACCGTACTAGGCTAATAACCTTTCAAGGTTCCACAAACCCCCACAAGAACATCCATCATAACCGGAACAAACATCCACAGTCCACAGCCAAATGAACCAAGCACTCTCTAGGCATAAATTTTCATATTAGCGATATTACCACAATCTTCATACTTGGTTTAAATCTTCAACCTATCGAGTGACTTCATGTCACACTTATACAATCTTCCCGTGAGATGCGCTCCCACATCCTTCTGCACCAGGTAATAAGTCTGCACACCCATACCACCGGCCGCACTGATGCTATAAAGAAAATCAAGGATCCGCAAATCAATACAAGAAGCCTCTTGAACATGGCACTAATCTCAGGTGACGCTGAAGACAATACCATCTTACTTTAACCATCTAAATCCTTTCCTGTTCATCCGAACTCGTGACGTCCTTGTCCATACCGAACTGTAACCTTAATCCTTAACTTTCAAATTTCATGCCGCTCACCGCACATACCTTACCAATACGCGAGAACCCCAAGAATTTCATCATATCTCCCTAACCACTAATAGGATACATACTTCACTTTGTAGAAACCTTATACTTTACTCGTTTCAGGAGAATCATTGCAACACATGAATGAATTCTCATAACCATAGAACACACTATCCTCAAGTAGTGGTCTGAACCACCATAACTCTTCCGGGATCTGCCTGCACATAACAGGCCATAATACTCAAATGCATCCAAATACAATCAATTACGGCGGTCGTCAAGCCTCGCGCGCGGCGCCCCAAATCACATGCATAATTTAATCATGCTGGAGGAACTGATCACTCCGACCATCATGCCAATTCAACCATGGCTAACCGATCCGACTTCTTCTAACTTATCCTTAACTTGTCTTAGAAACAATAATAACTCCATTCAACACATAACGAACTCAATCTGCACTCATCTTGAGTAGCCTTGTATCACGAGACCAGCTTGTCTCAAATCCCACGAACCATCTCATACCCTCCTTGTGCGCATGTTCGCATCCTCAACTAATACACCCATTCTAGTAATTCCTCTACGAATCTGAGGTCATTTCCACATATTCCTACAAATGCTACATTGCAAGCCGAAGATATCATAGAACATTCCAAGCCTCTTTTCGTAATCCGCTGCAAAAGCTCGATTCTTAACCATACCGCGGGCTTGAAATCCTTAGGCACCATATTTTAATCTTTGAATTCACTGGGACCGTTGTTGAGAGTCAGCCACTCTGACTTGGTCCCGAAGATAATCAACTCCAAGGCTCTGCTAGCACATGAACACCCTCTCCAAGAGACAGTTGGCTGAATCACTTTTCTTGTACATCACCTCCACACGAAGCATAAATTTTGAGTCTTCCCAACCTGAACATGAACCAATAAGGCCCAATATAGCACATATTCCTCAATCCTTTGCTCAAATTACCTCTGATGTTTTCTTTCCTTAGTCGTAATAACCCACTAATATTCCGATAACAAGAAATCTCACAAATAGATGACCATGCAATCCAACCACAGGCGGTGGGACTCTCCCACTTAGCTTGGAGCTACAATTACATAACTCTAGAACCCACCAAGATTCTTTCTTCATCGTTGAACTGATCTTGCACAACCAACTCGCAAAATTCCTCAAAATCCTTCTGTTTGACCTTTCATGAACACTTTGAATCACTAACCACATTCACATATTCGACCTCTTACTGGATAGCCAGTAGAATTCCTCGTAAAAGCTTCATCAACACCACGCGACCATTAGCTTGCTCACAGGAGATAACTCACCTGTGGAAATTACATGCCGACATCTTCCAACATCGCTGCACTAGGTACAATTATTACGAAATCAGTAACCCATCCTGAGCCTATGCTCATTCTCCAGCTGTGTCGGTCCATTCACTCCACATGGACATCAACGAAACATGCGACAATATCTTCCCATTCAAACTCATGTTGTATTCTTCTTCATATCAAGCAACTCCTTTCCGTCGTATCCAATCTTCCCACGCCTAGCAGCCAATATTCCATATTAAGCCCGTAGACGCAGTCGCTGACCAGCGTGAATCCCAAATCACTCTAACTTCTCTCAAGGCGTGTAGTCATCCTACCACAGAACCCATATGCTACTCTGCCACTCTCCCACTTTGGTCAGACTCACTCCTTTAAGCAACTACTCGACTCTTGTTTCTTACACTTGGCCTTCTAGAAGTTTAACCACTGCAAGGCACCTCCCACACGTCCTTCCTCATCCTTTGGTGCCCAGTTGTTGCCTTAAATCAAAATCTATCTCTGTAGCACTTGAACCATAGATCGTTACTAGCTGTAAACCTTTCCAAAGATCATCTTTCTCGAGCCATCGACACCAGAAACCCTAAGTCAAATCCTGAATCACCGTACACCGCAATCTCTAACAGTCGCTTCCCCGACTCTATTTCACAATACCCTGCCCCAAAGGCAAATTGAAGAAGACTATAACACTGGCAAACTCCACACATTCAATCAAGGACGACGACACCACATCGCAGATGAAAATTCTACCATGCTCAAAAATACCAAGACCGTTACTCCATCAACCCAAATATAAGCATTCGTAGGCCGATTGTCTTTCCTTCGCCTAAAATAAAATATTGAATCTCTGAATCATGCACTGAGTAAACCTCATTTTAAGCTATTCACTGCCCCGACACAAAGGCAAGCATCCTACCATCACATCAATATTGTGTGATAACCATTCATAAGAATCATAGCAACGTGTGCATGGCCTCAAAGCTCTCAGAAGTACAGCTATTGAGCTGAAATGACAGAATATCCTTTCGCAAGGCGACGATAATAGCCCAATCAGCTACGTAGGCAGAAACATCCCGCACCACATAGGTAGTACCAATACATTTTCCTCAATTCCCGATTTATAACCAGCGCTTCACGTCACATAAGATTGAATAGGAAGGAAATGAAGGCGTAAGCCTCAAAGGAATCAAATCGCACGATGAGGAATCAAGAAGGGAAGTACTCCTAATAGCCCTGTAGTCTCTCGAAGATAAGTACAGACGTTTCCGTGCCGATCCGCAAGACTCTACTAGACTCGCTCATGACTCGTAAGACCTAAGGAAACCTAGTGCTCTAAAACCATGTTGTCACGACCCAAAAATCATTAAAGGTCGTGATGGCGCCGGACACCGTTGTCAGGCAAGCCAACAATAAATAATTACTTTGGTTCTCATTTTAGTATTTTTGAAATCATAACTTCCTTAAGTCAATTAATAAATGGTGAACTTCACAGAGTAAATAATTGTGTTTTTAACAAACTTAAATACTGAATAAACCCATGATAATCCCAGAACTCGGTATCACAAGTGCATGAGCATTTACTAGTAAGTAAAGATAACGTACAATAACTGTCCGGAATACAAATTGGGCAGAAAGGAAAATACAAGTACTCTTAAGGAGACTCTGCTAGCTGCGGATCATCTCATAAGTTGCAACCCACCTAAGTCACCGTATCAATCACGCCGCTGCCCCCACAAGGCCACTGAACATACATGTTCATGTACAACAAAATGTACAGCAAGTGTAGTATGAGTACGAAATAAACGCGTACCCAGTAAGCATCCAGTTTAATCTCGAAGAAGTAGTGACGAGAGGTCGACTCCGACACTAACTATGGCCATCAATAATATAATTAGTCGTGGATTTATTAAAAATAGCAGTAAACTCAAAGAAATCATGAAGCAAGTAAACAATCTTTTGATAATAAGAGATTTCCAAAATCACATTTCATCGTTTATCGATTTATCTCAGACCAGAGAGGCAATATCATTATTTATAAATTTCAAGGCAAGCAATACAAGAATGCGCAAATCATGCCAAGGCCGTACAGTCAGATCCAACAAATATTTAAACTGTGCACTGCCAGAGGGTCGAATGACGCGAACCATAGATGCGTTTATTTAATCTGTTGAGGCGTTCGGCCCGTTCCACAAAGATAAACACATTCAAACAGTCAATCGGGAATTCATCAAGGGTAGATTATCCAAGGAAATGGTAATTTTTCTTTTAACAATCAAGAAATGATGTTTAGCCTTTTAGAAAATTTATTTACCAAGTTCGATATGGTTTAAGCATTTTAAATTGACCACAATGTTGCAAATATTACAAGTAGAGCATGCTTTTTGGGTCCTAGACTACCCGGGCTTAAGCATAATAGTAGCTACGCACGGACTCTCGTCACCTTGTGCGTACGTAGCCCCCAAAAATAGGAGCACATATTGATTTATTTCACCTATGGGGTAGATTCCCTCATATAAGGTTAGAAATGAGACTTACCTCGCTCCGGAGTTCCATAACCGGCTTCCGAGTCCTTCAAACAACTCGAATCGATGCTCAACGCTCCAAAACTAGCGAATAATTGTGCAAATCCATTAATATATACTCAAATACTCATTATAATCCAATTTATAAAAATTTCTAACCGCGATCGAAAAGTCGATAAAAATCACCCTCGGACCACTGTTCAAAATTCAAAGACACCTATTAATAGAGAAATGCATTCCTGCATATTTAGTTTCTCCCTTAACAAAATTAAACAGTATTATTTTGTGGAAGAAAAGTTTATAATGTACAAATGTTAACCAATATAAGTTTATAATGTGAAGTAAGGTATCGACCTAACATCTGTAAGCATAAAATCGATGAAATAAGTTCCTAGTTGAATAAATTTGTCATATTTAGGATTTCGTTTAGTTTTGAGCACAATAATTAAGCGGAGGGATGGGCATAGAATTAAACGGAGAAACCGAAAGATTGGATCGAACCAAATTAATTTGATTCTTCAGTTCCAGTTTTTTGGCTTTCGGTATGGTTTTCAATATTAGAATATCAATATTTCGGTTCTTGATCGGTCGGTATTAGAGTATCAAAACCGAAATACCGAACATTTTTAAAATAGTTGAATCTCCTGCTTATTGAAATCTACTGTATAGTTGCAATTCTATTACAGCTGGTGGTTTAGCAATTATTAGGTGATATGCTTGTATACGGTAGAAATCAGGGCTATCTAATTTCGTGGACTCGAGGGCTACTTCAGGAGAGAAATCAAAATAGGCCATGAGTGAGCCCGATGGGAGGCTTCGAAGATCGAAGTACTCGATGGACACCGAGGCCAAGTATGACCACCTTGAGATAATATCATTATGATCCCATAACAGAAAGAGCAAGATTCCCGCAGTGACCCTGGGATCATGGCATAAAATCTGGAACGAATTTGTACTTGGCGGATAGACAGCTGTCCCAATAAGATTCCTTACTGTAAATAGAAATGTACCTTATTTCGGTTTCCCCCATTATATAAAGGGGACTCCAATCATTTGTAAGCGGCATCCAATCATTAGAAAAGAATATACTATCTTATTTTTCTGGCTTATTGTTCATCAGACTTGTCTTTTCTCTTTACTGTTCTTACTTTATTGTTCTTGGTTCATCTCGAGGTCACTAAGCTCGAGGCCGCTACTGTTTGGTAACACTGGTTTGATTCATTCATTTCTTTCATCTATACTTTATACTTCTTGATTATTAATTGGTATTGAACTAAATCACGTATCTTTAAAACCACTAATCAAATTTAATTGTTACTCATATTTTCGAGGTAAACAGTTTGGCGCCCACCGTGTGGCTAAGTAATAGTGATTATTTCATTACTGATTCTCATAACACACGTTATCGTTATACTTTTTCTTGTCAAGAATTTTTGATTCTCAGGATTAAACATGTCGAACTCGCAAAATACACCTATTCATGACAGCGAAGGTCTTGGATTTCATGGGGAAAACAACAATGTAGGGGTCGGTGTACCACCGATAAACCTAGGGGAAATGCCAAATATAGAACCAGTTAATATTAGTTCGCACATTCCCTTGAATGCAGATCTAGGCACAAACCCGGAGGAGGGAGTGTACGCAATAAAGCCCGATCTGGAGTCTAAGGAACACCAGGAATAGGAGATGGGGGAGTCAGCCTCCAAGTGATATTCGAGATGATGTAAGCTCAGCAATCGCCATCGCTCAACTTCAGAGTCAGAACAAAACTCCAAGTATAGCTGAATCGTAAAATACTCAACATGCTGAACCGGCGCCACAGAGGTCAAACAAAAATGGCTCGGGGACTGACCCCACTATTATGAGAATGCTTGAAGAGCTCACCAAGAGGATAGAGTCTGGGGAAAAGAAGATCGGACAATGACAAGAAGGTGGAGACTTATAACTCCCGTGTTGATCAAATACCAAAGGCACCCCCGATCTCGAAGGGGTTGGATGCCAAGAAATTCGTACAAAGGTTGTGCCCTCCGAGTGTGGCTCCGAAGCCCATCCAAAAAATTCTGTATGCCCGATATACCTAAATACAATGGAACCTCTGACCCAAATGAACATGTTACTTCTTACGCATGCACCATAAAGGGAAACGACTTGGAAGACGACGTAATCAAGTCTATACTGCTGAAGAAGTTCGGGGAGACTCTATTGAAGGGTGCCTTATTATGGTATAATAACTTACCCCCTAATTCTATTGATTCATTTGCTATGTGTCACGACCCAAAATCCACTAAGGGTCATGATGGCGCCGGACACCACTGTCAGGCAAGCCAACACTATTTAGCTAGGGGTTTCTCATTTTTTATATTCTCGAAATCACTTTTGTTATACATTTATACAATAAATAATAAGTACTATTGAATGAATACTAATATCTTTAACAATTTCAAAATACTGAATAATCCCATAGATATCCCAAAACCCGGTGTTACAAGTGCATGAGCTATCTCTAGGAAACAACATAATACAACAACTGCCCGAAATACAAATAGGACAGAAAGTAAATATGCAAAATTGTAAAGAGACTCTACTTGCTGCAAGTCGTCTTGAGAAGTGCAGCTCACCTAAGTCTCCGTATCAACCATGCTGCTATGCCCACTAGGCCGCTAGAGATACATGTGCCTGTGCAACAAAAAAAATGCACAGCAAGTGTAGCATGAGTACGAAAACAACGTGTACTCAGTAAGTATCCCGCCTAATCTCGAAGAAGTAGAGACGAAAGGTCGACTTCGACACTTACTAGTGGTCCAATAATGGTACATCAATAATATGACAAATCGAGGACTTATATAAACATGATTGTAATTCAATGGAGTGAAGCAAGTAAACAATACTTTCTTTTATGTGAAATTCTCAAATTTCCTTTTTCATCATTTATACATAAATTCTCAAGCCGGGAAGAAGCAACATCAACTTCAACAAATTTCAAGACAAGCAATACAAGCATGCGCAAATCATGCCGAGGATGTACGGCCCGATCCAACGATATCTAAAGTGCACACTACCAGAGGGTCGAATGGCGCGAACTATAGATACATCTATTTAATCTGCTGAGGCGTTCGGCCGTTCCACAATAGATAAACACATTCAACAGCCAAATCAATAATTCATCGAGGAGCAATTATTCAGGAAAAGGCGAGTTTCTCTTTTAAAAGTCAAGTAATGATATCTAGTCTTTTAGAAATTCATTTACACGTCCGATATGTTTTAAGAATTTTTAAATTTGTCAACAAGGTTGCATTTATTACAAGTAAGCATGCTTTTGGGTCCTAGACTACCCGGACATAAGCATAATAGTAGCTACGCACGGACTCTCGTCACCTCGTGCGTACGTAGTCCCCATAAATAGGAGCACATAACCAATTAACTCACCTATGGGAACAATTCCCTCTTACAAGGTTAGAAATGAGACTCACCTTGCTCCGAAGTTCCATAACTGGTATTCCACGCCCTTCCGAAGACTCAAAGCGATTCACAACGCTCCAAAACTAGCCAATAGTTATGCAAATCCATTAATATATGCTCAATTACTCATAATAATACAATTTAGAACAACTCCTAACCCCGATCAAAAGGTTGGCAAAAACGCGCTCGAGTCCACGTGCCCGGATTCCGAAATTTTTCGAAGATAAAGTTTACCCATAACCACACGAACTCAAATATATAATTTACTCTAAATTTCATGCCTAAAATCGTGGTCAAAATCCAAAAAATACCTATCATAGGTCTTTCCACCAAAACCCCAAGTTTCTACCAATTTTTCTTGCTCAAGTCCGTAATAATATCATGTATTTAACTCATAAAGGGTGGAATTAACTTACCTCATGTTTGATGATGAAATCCCTCTCTTGAAGCTCTCCAAAATTTGCCCAAACAAGAGTAAAATGGAAGAAAATAGCCAAGACCCCCGATTTAGAGAGCCTTACTGCCTCCAGCATTTCGGCACCTGCGGTCACACGACCGCTTCTGCGGTTTCTCACCAGGCTCCCCTTTCCGCTTCTGTGCCTCAACCACCGCAGGTGCGGTCCCGCTTCTGCGGCTACATGACTGCATCTGCGGTCTCTTCACTTCTGGCCCAAACACCGCATCTGCGGCTCCGCACCTACGGCCCAAGTCTCGCAGGTGCGGTTACACCAGAAGGCAGAAGCTTCAGCTCTTCCTCCAATTTCCAATTCGATTCGTAAACCATCCGGAATCCACCCGACGCCCCTGGGACCCCAACAATTCATGCCAACCAGTCCCAAAACATAATGTGGACCTGCTCGAGGCCTCAAATCACATCAAACAACGCCGAAATCACAAATCACACACCAATTCGAACTTTATGAACTTTAGAACTTCAAACTTCTACATTCGGTGCCAAAACCTATCAAATCACGTCCGATTGACCTCAAACTTTGCACACAAGTCATATTCGACATTACGGACCTACTCCAACTTCTGGAATCGGAATTCGACCCCGATATCAAAAAGTCCACTTCCGGTCAAACTTCTCAAACCCTTTAAATTTCTATCTTTAGCCAAATGACTCGAAAATGACCCACGGACCTCCGAATTCACTTGCGATCTCGCTCCCAACACCAGAATCACCATACGGAGCTATTCCTAGACTCGAAATCCCAAACGGACATCGATAACACTGAAATGCACTACAACCCAAACATATGAAATTCTTCCAAAAATGCTAACTTCCACAATAGGTGCCGAAACGTTCGCGGGTCTTCCAAAACCCAATCCGGACATACGCCCAAGTCCAAAATTATCGTACGAACCTGCTGGAACTTTCGAATCCCGATTCCGAGGTCGTTTACTCAAAAATCCAACCTTAGTCAATTCTTTCAACTTAAAGCTTCCGAAATGAGAATTCTCTCTCCAAATCAACTCTGAACTTCTCGGAATTCAATTCTGACCACGCGTACAAGTCATAATACCTGAAGTGAAGCTACTCAAGGCTTCAAACCGCTGAACGACATGCTAGCCGACCAAAATGACCAGTCGGGTCGTTACATTCTCTCTCACTTAAACATACGTTCGTCCTCGAACGTGCTAAGAACTGCACCAGAGTTGTCCGAAATCACTGTTTAACACCTTGAGCAGCTACCCGTGCTACCACAGCTAAGTTGGGCACATTAACTCGATCGAATCTGAAGGTATTCTCTTTTATTCAAACAAATAAGCTTAGAACCCAATTCCAACATCCGAAATTCTCCGCCAGGCCTGCTTCCAACATATGAACAGCGTATTAATCACTACACGAGGTACCAGAACATGACTGCATACCTTTGCGGAATTCTCACCATGTACCACATCATTCACAGAACCGTAATGACATTCTCTTATCATAATAACCAACATTGCCTGAATCTGATGCTCACAACGCACCTCATGATATATATAGGTCTTGTTCCAACACTTACAATACTGCCACGACAGAAGAGACATGTAGAAGTTCATAACCAACTGCCGGGTCAACAATTCATCGAGGCTACACTCCTGACAAGAACATTACCCATCCTGAACCAAATAATGATCCTTGCTCTTTAATATACTTCATACAATCCGATTGTACTGATCCTAGATCCAATAACCTTGTCTTACCCAGTACAAACTACTCAGGCAACAAGCCACCCCAGACATGACCAAAAGTCTCGTATGATGCCACAATGTGCCAATAGGCTACCAACTCGAACGTGATACATAAGAAAGACGAACTCTGGAAGGGACTACCCCACTCACGCAGCTAATATGAACTTTCCTCAGAAAATGGAAACAAAACACACAAAATAGAATATAAGGGACTGCAATCATCATCACACTGTTGCCGCGTCCAACCCGATCCAAGCAACATGCCCCTGGCGGCGTGCCACCCGATCCACACATAAAATTCACATAAGGAGATACACATCGAGCTAAATTGCTCATTACAACACAATACGAAATATCGGTCACAAGAATGCTAAGTGCATAATACTATGCCTGAGGGGACATATAGTGCCATAAGCTAACAAACTCTAGCACAACCGAGGTGCGATATATGTTCAGAAACTAAAGAGCCATCCTGTTCACATAACACCATCGTTACGCGGAACCCCAACACATAAGAAATTTACCAAGCTGTTTCGCAACTCACACGGCACAATATAGCATTAGATGAAATAGTCGACGACGAATTAACATCCAGCATCCGAATACTGCTCCATAAGGAGAGTTATGCTGAAATGAGCACATTCGGCCCGACATAGAGCCCATATTGATATTTAAATCCATCCACAGACCTCAAGCCGATTCTTATCGTACCGAACTAGGCTAGTAATCTTTTCTGGGTCCATGATAACCCCTTTTTCCCATCACACACATGAACAACCATCATAACCGAAGTAATCCTCCACAGTTCACAATCCAATAAATCGAGTTCCCTCCAGGCATAAATTCTCAAATTAACCCTATTACCACAATCTTCATACTTGGTTTCATTCTCCAATCAATCGAGTGACTACATGCCAGACTTATACAATCTTCCTGTGGGACACCCTCCCACGATCTTCCATAACAGATAACAAGTCTGCACATCCATACTATAGGCCGCACTAACGCTGAAAAGCGATCAAGAATCCACAACCAGGGTGCAAAGCCTCTTTCACAAAACACCGATCCCAAGTGACGTTGAAGACAATGCCAGCTTACTCTAAATATTCAAATCCCTTTCATGCTCATCCGAGCTTGTGACATCCTTGTCAAGACCAAACCGCAACCTTGATCCTCACTTCCAAATTTCATACTGCTCACTGCACCTAACATGCCAACATGCGATAGTACAAAAATTCCATCACAACTCCTGAACCACTAACATGGTAAACACTTCCACACATGGAAACTTTTTGCTTAACTCGTTCCAAGAGAACCATAGCAACACACGAGTGGATCCTCACAACCATAGAAGATGAAATTCTTCAAGTAGTGGCCTAAGCCATCATAGTCCCTTTCCGGGATCCGCCGACACATAGCAGGCAATAATACTAGAATACTTTCGAATAAATTCAATTACGACGGTCGTCAAGCCTCACACGTACCATCACAAATCACTTGCATAACTTAATCACGCTGAAGGAACTAATCACTGCCACCAGTATGCCAACTCTACCATGGCTAACCAATCCAACCTCTTCCAATTTATCCTTAATTGCCTTAGAATAATATAACTTCATTCAACACATTATGCACTCAACCCGAGTGGCCTTGTAACACGAGACCATGCTGTCTCAAATCCCACGAACCACCTCATACCTTCGTTGTGCGCATATTTGCATCTCGACTGGTACATCCATCCTGATAATTCCTCCACAAATTCGAAGTCCTTTTCTCCTTTTTCTCCCAATGCTACACTGCAAGTCAAAACATCATAGAACATTTGATGCCTCTTATCATAAGCTGCTTCACAAGCTCGA
This sequence comes from Nicotiana attenuata, assembly GCF_001879085.1. Lineage (NCBI taxonomy): Eukaryota > Viridiplantae > Streptophyta > Magnoliopsida > Solanales > Solanaceae > Nicotiana > Nicotiana attenuata. The sequence goes on from NW_017673383.1 coordinate 126,003, forward strand.
TTCTTAATCATACCACGGGCTTGAGTCTTAGGCACCGCATTCTTAACCTGTGAATTCACTAGTACCGTTGTTGAGAGTCACCCGCTCTGACATGGTCCCGAATATAATCAACTGCAAGGCTCCACTAGCCCATGACCACCCTCTCAAAGAAGCACCCGGCCAAATCACTTTCCTTGCAACTCACTTCTACGCGAAGCATAATCCTGAGTCTTCCCAAAGCTCGAACATGAATCGATATTGCCAATTATAGAACACTTTCTTCAATTCCTTTTCTCAAATTACTACTGATGTTCTCTTCCCTTAGCCGAAACAAATTACCAATACACCGATAACCCGAAATTTCACAAAAGATAATCATACAACCCAATCGTAGGTGGTGGGACTCTCCCACATAGCTTGAAGCCACTATTACACAACTTTGGAACCCACCAAGATCCTTTATCTCTTAGTGACATGACCTTGCGCAATTAAACCGCCAGATTCCTCGAAATCCTTCTTGCGAACCCTTTATGAATACCTTGAATCGTTAACCACATTCACATGTCTGACCTCCTTATCAGATAGCCAGTAGGATTCTTCGCAGAAGCTTCGCCCATCACGCGACCATTGATCTGCTCACAGGAGATAACTCACCTATGAAGACTATGCGCCGACATCTTCCAACATCGCTGCACGGGGTACAATTACTACGACATCAATGACCCATCCTGAGCCCGTGCTCATGCATCATCTGCACAAGCCCATTCACTCCTCGCAGACATTTGCTAAATGTGCGACAATATCTTCCAATTCAAAGTTATTTTGTATCCTTCTTCATATCAAGAAGCTCCTTTTTGTCATATCAAATCTCCCGCCGTTATGCCAGCCAATATTTCAAATTAAGCTCGTAGAACCAATCACCGTCCACTAAAAATTCCCAAATCACTCCAAACATTCCTCAAGGGTGTTGTTATCTTGCTACTAAATCCATGTGCTACTCTGCCACTCTCCCACTTTGGCCAAACCCTCTTCCTTAAGCAACTATTCGACTTTCGCTTCTTACACTTGGCTTTCTCGAAATTTAACCACCGCGTGACACTTTCCACATGTCCTTCACCATCCTTCGTCGCTCAGCTGATTCCTTAGATCAAAATCTAACTCAGTAGCTCATGAACCAATAGACCGCTTCTAACTTGAAACCTTCCCGAAGATCATCTCTTCTCGAGCCATCGACATTTAGAAACATCGACTAAATCCTGAACTACCGCACCCCGCGATCTTTGATAGCCGCTTCTCCATTGCTATCTCTCCATGCTCTTCCCCAAAGGCGAATTGTAGAAGATCATAACACTGGCAACTTAGCACATTTCAACAAGGTAAATAGCACCTCATCACACATGAGAATTCCACCACACTCGCAGATACCAAGTCTCGTTACTCCATCAACCCAAATCTGAACATTCTTAGCCCGATTGCCTTCCCTCCGCCAGGAATAAAATGCTGAATCTCCGAACCATGCACCGAGTAAACCTCCTTTCAGGTCATTCACTGCCCCGTCATGTAAGCACACATCCTACCATCACATCAATACCGCATGACAACCGTTCATAAGCATCATGGCAACTTGTGCCTAGCCTCAGAGCTCTCAGAAATACAGCTAACCGCGGCCAACCCTGCACTACTATTAAGCAGCGAGAGAGGGTCGAAGCAGTTTTTACCCAATTTAGGGTCGGGATCGAATTCCACAGAGAGCTAGAAGTTAGAGTCGAGTGTCTTTCTAATTTAGAGTTGTGTGTTTGCTCCAAATTTCACTTCTACAAATTTTGGGGTTTTAATTATGAATCTAATTCTATAAACTACAATGCTCAATCAAACTATTATAAGCTAGAATTAAGCTATTGCAAGTTGTTCAAATGATTAAAGGGCACTAGGGTAGTGACTTTCGCCTAGGTGGTCAATTGATGGATTCTTGAATCTAAAGCTAGATTGACACATTTGGGGAGTATGATATACCCATTGCTCGATTCTACTCACTCTATACCTCTCGGTAGTTCGAGTGATTTTGCCCGAATTGACTTTCTCAAGACCAATTGGGTATGCGAATTTGCACAAGCAATTGAGGATCAAGTCGGGTATTACGATCTCTCGGTTTAACCGTTTAATTGGGGCTATCAGTTCTCTTGAGTACGCCCCAATTCCTTGTTGGACTAATTCTAGAGACTTAAGCTCTCTTTCTCAAGAAGAGCAAAAGCCAACTAAACACAAACTAGTGTTTGCAACCACTAATTTAGCAATTAAACATGGAATTAGCCCAAATATCAAACACCCATAGTCAATCAAGCTCTAAAATACAAGACCCATCAATTACCCACACTAGGGTTGAGCCACAACCCTAGCTGATGGGTCTAGCTACTCATAATTAGATAAAGAAACAAAGAAATAGATGAAGAAAAACTCATATTAATTAATTACTAAGATAAACTAGAAGATTCAATGTTGAAATGAAGATAAAATTGCCCAAAATAGCTAAAGAAACGAAAGTCACGAGCGCAGCTCAGTACAAAATCTATCTTCCTAACCTAAAAATGGAAAAGAAGCTATTTATACTAAGCTGACAATTCTGGACAAAAATACCTATGCGGGGTTAGTGCTGACCGCACAAAATGGTGTACGGCCGCACTAGGGCTGTGAACTTGAAGATCTAACTCTCTGAACTCGGGCACTGTGGACCGCACAGAATGGACTGCGGCCGCGGAGGCTTCTAGTGCGGTCCGCATAAAATGGAGCGTGGACCGCATTGGCTTGACACTTGGAATTTGCAGCTCTCTGATTCTTCTCACTTCGGACCGTACGAAATCGAGTGCATCCGCGTTGATCTCAGTGTGGACCGCACAAATCCTAGTGCGGCCGCATTGCCTTTGTGCCTGAATGTCATGCTCTCTGAACCTCACAGTGCGGACCGCATAGAATGTAGTGCGGCCGCACTGGCCTTGTTTTGCCTGAGATTTTGTCTTGTCTTGGTACTTGTGCAAGTTTCACTCCTTTTGAGCCGATCATTGACATCTTGTCACTTTATTCATCAAGCCTGCAATCAAGCACAACTTGTGAGCCTTTTTGGGACTATTTTGTATAAATTCCTAATCAAAACATAAGCAAGAAGGAGTATAAAAGGTATCAAAATCCCTAGTTATCAACTCCCCCAAACATAAGCTTTTGCTAGTCCTCAAGCAAACAAAATAAGAATCACCCCACATCCAAGAAAATTTCAGCTGTCCTAAAGTAACCTCATCTGGCATCAGTTTGGACTAACAATTGCCCTCAATACAAATGAATCATTAACAACTTTTACTCTTTGAAACTCCATGGATTAAGTGCAACACAAGAGCATCAAGAATTGACTCAACACATCAAAGAACTCTTTTCCATTACTTCGGTCATTGTGGAACCCAAACTCACGCATCCTCAACTCTCCCTAAGCAAACCTCACCTTTAGAATAGTGGCACTTAGAACGAGGTCAATGGAAGTTCACTCATCTCTCTCAAGAAAAAGTCACAAGTCAGGCTCTAGGTACCATATGCTTGCCCCTTATGTGAGTATACACTAATGTAAGCTCTGTTCAACTCAAGATCATATAGGGATTTTATGGAGACATTGTGAAGGCTTTTGGTTCAGGGTAGGGAATGTTTGGTCTAAGTAGGTTCCATCTTCCCTTAAGCACTTCATTTGTTTCATTTGGCACACTTTCACTTGACTCTTTGAGTCATTTCACTTCTTTCTAAGGGGTTAGAGAGACAAACTGTCACTCTTTCTTGTACATTTCAAACCTTTTCTTCTTTTTCAACTTTCCACACCTTTCATTCTTTGCTTTTCTTGAATCCCTTTTTATTCTCTTTCACATTGAACATTCTTTTTGTCTTTTTGCTTTTCTTTCTTTTTCATTGCCATTCCTTTTCTTTATTTTTGTGCCTTTTTACCACTTTGTTGCAATCCTCGTCTCTCCCCCCAAACTTATACTTTTGCCATGAGCTAAAGGAAAGATCGGGTGCCAAGAGAGGGTATCTTTTTTGAACGGGTAAGGGCTTGTCTCATGGTTTTTGAAAGAAGAAGGTCTAAGGCTAAAAAGGGTTGACTAGGGATCTTATCATTGGTAGGTTATGGATGTGCTCAAACTATCATTTGGAACAAGGAGAGCCTATAGTCATGTCTCAAGTCCAAATTCACTTAGGATTTCGCCTCAACAAACATTCAAGGCAAGTTCTAGACCAATGGCTCGGGACTTGGACTTGCAATGCAATTTCTCACCACACACCCTATGGGATCACTAAAGACACAGAGTCGGGGGCCCAAAACGACCTTAGATAAGATTTGAGCACACAATGGTCCCGAAAAACCACTTGATGATTATCGACCAACACAAGAGTCTCAAGGTCACAACTTTCACCATCCTAAACACAACAACTTGTTTTTGACCATAAGGTCAAAGGCAACTGTGCTAGGCCCAAGTGAAGCTTTGCTTGAGGTACCCTTAACCACTAACAACTAAAAACAAAAACAAAAAAACGGACTCAAACCCTTAAGAAGGTTGTCACGCCATCCATCATTGGGAAGAGCCACCCGGTTCACACAAACTCCACCTTTGGAAAGAACTGTGGCATTAAGAAAACCAAAGGCTTAATGCAAACTTTCAAAATAAGAAGTTACGAACATAGAAGCTAAGAACAAAAAATTTGCGGAAAGTAAAATGAATATATACAAGAGGGGATTTGTCAAATATACAATAGATGGGATGAATATATACAATGTAACATAACTTTATATACAGACCCGAAGTAAACTAAAAGTGCGAGAAATGTAGCAAAATGTTAAAAATATATACAAACCAAAGATGAAATATAAAGAAAGCATAAAAAGTATCAAATATATACAATCATCCGAATGAATCCAAATGTAGGGCCTACCCCCTCAAATGAAAGCTGGCATTGTCCCCAATGCCAACTAAACAAAATACGCACCAAAAAGATAATGGAAAAGGATATAGAGACTCCCTATGGCCTGTCTATCTGCATGGGCTCCTGAGTGGTCCCTGGATCCTCACTGTGCTCGGGAACCTCAGACTGATTCCCTGTCACTTGCTGCTCTACTACTGGGACCTGGTCCTGGACCTGGACGGGCTCCTGAGGTGCATCCTGTGGCTGACTGGAGGAGGCCTCTGGTGGGTCTGCCAACTGGATGACTGCATCGTTTGCTCGGGGAATCATCCTACTCCTCTTGGGAGGCCTCTATGACTGCTCTGGCCGGGAATGCGCTGCTGGTACTGGGTCCTGGAGCAGTAAATCTAAAGGCAGCTGATCTGCCTTCAGTCTGTCAACATCAGCTCTCAACTCCTTCATAGACTCTTTAGAGGCCCGTGTCTTCCTCAGCTTCTTGTGCTCCCTAGCAAGCTCCTTGAGAGCCTTGCTATGTGAATCAACTGCCTCTGTGAGCACCTTCTGAGTGTCGAGGATTTTCTGTTGGTTGGCCAAAATCTCCTTAAGAGCATCCTCTATGGACTGTGGAGCCTGTGGAGGTGGAGGACCCGACTGAGCCTCTACTGTGGTAGTCAAGATGGATAACTTGGACGACGCTATCTGCATTCAGATGTTGATACTGAGAAGAGCTTGGCTCAGTTGGTGTCCAATCACTGGTAAGCTCGGGAGAGGGAATCTCCGGATCTGCTGAGGTGGATGGGCCAGGAGGGATAGTCAGTGGAAGTGGAGGCAAGCTGAGTAGAATCCACTACCACAACTAGCTCTTCAGACTGGCCAGTTGAAGCAGTAGTTGTTCCCTTAAAAGTGTTGCTCTTGGGGTTGTCATCCCCCTGCATGCTGTACCAAGAGAATGGGGCCTTCGCTTTGACCTTTATGTCGAACGACCTCTTTTCAACTTTGAGGTCTCGGAAGTACATAGTCAGAAAGCTGGGGAAAGGGTAGTTTCTATCTTGCTCACTACCCACAATAGAGATATCTGAGACATTACATTCCCCACATTGATCGGGTACCCCGCCATGATCGAGGCCACCAACACTGCTTGGTGAAGAGGGAGGGTGTTTTCATAAGTAGTCGGGTCCAGTCTGCTGCACACAAAAGTTTCCCACCCCTTTGCCTCGAAGTTCAAACTACGTCTCAGAATCTTAACGCTCGCAGTCAACCAATCGGGGGTGGTACCTGGGATTTCCAGATACTGTGCCAAACCAGGGACGGACCGCCTCGCCCATTTCCATCTTTGCCATGTACAATGTCTCATCCTCATCATCAAAACCAAGGTATTCATTTATAGTCTTCCCGTCAAATAACACTTTCAAGTTTCGCTCCTTGGTCACCTTGGTGCCCTTTTTGATGTGGGCATCGTTGGTGTAGAATTCCTTGACCAAGTGCTCATTGGTATCTACACAATCACTCAAAAAGTACTCCCAGCCAATTCTCTCCTTAAAATGCCTCCTCACATTGGGGTTGTGAGGTAGCAAGTCTCTATCCACAGAACTCCTTTCCGGGATCAACTTCCTCACCGGCCACCATTCTCGGAATTTATGATATGCTACCTCACTCACGAACAGGTCTTGCCACGCCTCCGGCATCCTAGTTCTATCAACCCGGCCAACTAGAGGTTCACCCCCTTCTCCTACATCTCTCGCTCCTCCTACTTCCTCTTCAGCTCCTACTGCACCCTCTCCGGATAATGAAGTTGTGGGAGAGGTGGAGTATTCCCCACTACCTTTAGCTGAGCCTTCAGACGACCCAGAAGAAACATTCACTAACGCTTGGGCAGTGGGGGATGCTGGAGGTGTGTCTCTTTGCCGGAACCTCTCCAGCCAGTCTTCGATGTACTCTGGCACGGAGTTTGAAGAAATCTCCCGGGAGGGCTCATACTCACTCCCCGAGGACTGGGAAGCAGCTCTATCAGCGACTTTTATCAACTTCCTTGTCTTCTTAATATTTTGCCGGGCTTGAGGAGTTAGTTTTATCATTTTCTGTTTCCCTCTCCGAGAGAATTCTCCTCTGCCCGGTTGTTTACCTCGTTGTTTCACCATTGTCTGCAAACACAATCCAAATAAATTTGTTAGTATCAGTTGCAGCAGTTAAGAAGAAAAATTGCAGGAAAAAAAATGCAGAAGGTTGCAGAAGTCACACAGTGCGGACCGCACAAAATGGTGTGCGTCCGCACAGGGGTCAATGCGGACTACACAAAATTGACCGCGGTCTGCAGAGAGGTGGGGTTCAGACTACCCACTCTCTGAACAATTGCTCTGCGGACCGCACAAAATGTAGTGCGACCGCAGTCCCCAAACTTCAGAAAACCAACATTCAGCAATGCGGTCCGCATAAAATGTTACTGCGGACCGCACAAGGGCACCGCGGACCGCACAGAATCGACCGCGGTCCACACTGAGTGCCCAACTGTGGCACTAAGTTAGTGTTTCATGAATTTTGATTTTACGCCCAAATTTATACCTAATAACAGTCCCTAAGTAGTTGCCCATTGTTTTTAACTACCTAAGCTTACTCTAATCAGGTGATTAATTACCCTAACCTAATCAATTGAAGAAAATACGGGAAGAAGAGAAATAAAAACCAAGTAAAACAAAAAGGAAAAGAAAATAACAAAATTAAAGCAATTAAATTGACATTAAGTTACCAGATGTGAGATGGGATGAAGATTAACAAGTCCAAGCAATGAATTACGAGTAACATGCAGGATGAACAGTGCTTTTAAGGTTCTGAGAGTCAAAGGTTCGAAAAGTGTAACAGGAGGGCCTCAGGCCTTATTTATAGAAAAGGACCTGGGGCCCATCATGTTACCATCCAATCATTTGAAATGAACAAGAGCCACCACATGGCTATCATCAAACTTTCCCAAATAGTGCTTGACCCTATGCCCATTAACCCGGAAAATCTCCCATTTTTGTTCTTCAAATCAAGGGCACCAAACGGGCTCACAAACACCACCTCAAAAGGTCCGCCATTTTGACTTTAGCTTTCCCGGAAACAACCGTAATCGAGAGTTGAACAAGAGCGCCAAATCACCCACTCTAAACTCCTTGCCATGCGCATATTTGTCATGAAGGTACTTCATCTTTTCCTTGTACAAGGACGAACTGGAGTAGGCATGGAAACGGAATTCATCAAGTTCATTGAGTTGCTCAACCCGGAGATTTGCAGCCACATCCTAATCAAGGTTCAACTTGCGGTAGTCCATGCACACCCTTCATCCGGTCACTGTCCGGGTTAGGATAAGTTCATTATTAGAATTGGTCACCACAGTCATACCACCCTTTTTCGGCACACACTGCTCCAGTGAAGACCACGAGCTGTCAGAGATAGGATACACCACTCTGGCATCTAACCACTTGATCACCTCCTTTTTCACAACTTCTTGCATTGCCTCGTTCAGCCTCCTTTGATGTTCCAAGGAGGGTTTTGCATCATCTTCCCGAATAATCTTGCGCATACAGAATGCGGGGCTTATTCCCCGAATATCAGCTAAAGTCCATCCAATTGCCTTTTTCCGATTTTTGAGCACCGCCAATGTGGCATCTACCTGCATGTTAGTAAGACAAGAGGAAAGAATAACTGGTAAAGTTGAATTAGGGCCTATGAATTCATACCTGAGGTGTGGAGGTAATGGCTTCAACTCCAACACCGGGGGTTCCTCAATTGAAGGTTTTGTTGGAGGGGTCTTTCTATTTTCAAGATCCAAAGAGAGTTTCCTAGGCTCATAAGAATAAGAGTCCATTCCATGTAAAGCACTTACGCACTCCACTCGGCCCTCATCATCATTGACATCAAGATTCAACAATACAGCCTCTAAAGGGTCCTCCACATTGATCATTGCACTGGTATCACCAATTATCACAGTCGTGACAAGATCCACAAATGAACACACTTCTGTACAATTGGGCTGCTTCATTGACTTGCGCACATGAAAAACGACCTTTTCATCACCCACCCTGAAAGTGAGTTCCCCTACTTCCACATCCACTAGATCCTTCCCCGTAGAAAGGAATGGTCTCCCTAATATGATCGGGACCTCATAATCTACCTCACGATCCAAGATCACAAAATCTGCTTGCAAGATAAATTTGTCCACCCGGACGAGCACATCATCAACAATACCCAATGGTCGCTTCATTGATCTGTCTTCCATTTGCAATCGCATGGAAGTTGGCCTCGGTGGCCAATACCCAATGTCTTGAAAACTGAGTAGGGCATTAAGTTGATGCTTGCCCCTAGATCACATAAAGCTTTAGCAAAGTCTGCACTCCCTATAGTGCAAGGGATAGTGAAAGCACCGGGATCCTCTAACTTCGGAGCCATTGAATGTACTATGGAACTAACTTGGTGGTTCATCTTGATAGTTTCACATTCCATGGATCTTTTCTTTGTCACCAAATCTTTCATGAATTTAGCATAGCCAGGCATCTGCTCTAAAGCCTCTACCAAAGGAACATTAATGGATAAGCTCTTCATCATGTCTATGAACTTTTTGAATTGATTCTCATTTTTCTGCTTGGCTAGCCTCTGAGGATAAGGTGGAGGTGGCCTAGGCAAGGGTGCCTTGGCTTTTGGCACAACCGGCTCTGGCTTGTCTATTACGTGCTCCCTAGACGGGTTCATGTCATTTTGTGTTTCCACCTCGGCATCTTGAATATCAATCCTTACTTCTTGATTTACATTCTCATCAACCACATTCTCAACCACCAAAGGAAGTTCATCTTCTTGTAATTCAACTTCATCACCCAAAACTTGCTTTTGTTTGGAGGCATTCACATCCCCGCCTCTTCCACTTCGTGTAGTTACTGCCATAACATGATTGTTCCCACCCTTCGGGTTCACTACCGTATCACTCGGTAGAGCCCCCTTAGGGCGAGTATTCAAAGATTGTGAGATTTGGCCTAGCTGGACCTCCAAATTCCTAATTGAAGTATTGTGAGAAGCCAATTGTGCATTGGAGTCAGCATCTTTTTCATCATCTGTTCAAACATCATTTCAATTCTACCCATTTCATTGTTGGAAGAACTGGGACCCTGTGATGGAAAAGGTAGTGGGTTGCTCGGTTGTTGGTACATTGGGGGCCTTTGGAAGCCTTGCCCCTGATTTCCTTGGTTATTGTTCCATCCACCCTGATTGTTGTTGTTGCCCCAGTTTCCCTGATTGTTTCGATTGTTATTCTGATTCCCCAATTGTTGTTCCCTTGTTGTCGATTGTTCCAACTATTGATTTCCTTGTTGTTGGTTACCCCAATTGCCCTGGGATCTCCGCTGTTGTTGTTGGTTAGACGAATTTCCTCTTTTACCTTGGTAATTATTCACATATTGTACCTCTTCGTTCTGACCATCATAGCAATCATCTTGGAATCCACCACAATCATTGTCAAATTGATCCGAATTCCCTTGGTTCTGTTGACCTCTCTGTCTTCTATTGTTCACAAGCATGTTAACACCCTCCATGGCATTTACTTGGCGAGGATTCTGAACTTGTTGCAATTGTGCCTTTGCTAATTGGTTCATTGTTGTTGTAAGTTCTGCTATAGCATGTCCATGGTCATGTAGTTCTTTGTGAAAATGAGTGACCTAGGGGTCACCCTGTGGCACATTGGCTCTACTTTGCCAAGCGGAGGATGTGTCAGGCATTTCATCAAAAATAGCACAAGCTTCATCATAAGGCAGCTTCATGAAATTTCTCCCAGCCAATTGATTCACTATGCACTGATTCGTTGTATTGATGCCCCTATAGAAGGTTTGTTGTATCATTGCCTCTGTCATATCATTGTTGGGACATTCCTTCACCATAGTTCTATATCGCTCCCAAATCTCGTGCAATGGTTCAATAGGTTCCTGCTTGAAGGTTAAGATCTCATCCCGTAGTGCTGCCATGTGCCCTGGTGAGAAAAATTTGGCAATGAACTTATCAGCCAACTCATCCCAAGTTGTGATGGAATGGTTGGGGAGTCGCTCAAGCCAATCCAATGCTTTCCCTCTAAGTGAGAATGGGAAAAGCCTCAATCGAAGTGCATCCTTGGACACATTGGTTTGCTTGCTCCCCCAACAGGTATCCACGAACCCCTTGAGATGTTTGTAAGCATTTTGAGTGGCAGCGCCCGTTAAGTACCCTCGCTGCTCCAACAATGTCGGCATCACGTTGGTTATTTGAAAATTGCCTGACCGGATCCGAGGCGAAACAATTGCACTCGCATAGCCTTGGTTAGGAAGAACTCTGGGAGCCACTCTTGGAGGTGGCGGAGGAGGGTCGAGACGTTCTCATTTGCATTGGCCTGGTGGCCACTACGTTGTCCTTGAGGTACGAGAGGCACCTCATCCTCTCCATTTTCATCTACCTCCTCCCTCGCATTCACGTTTCCAAGAGGGTCATTAGCCTTTAATGCCATTTTGTACCTGAAGTATTGACACAAACAAATTAGTAACAAAGAAGGAAAGAAGAACAAAACACAAATCTATTTAGATAGATAGCCAAAACCGTTATCTCCCCGGCAACGGCGCCAAAGTGATCATGGACAACCCTGCACTACTATTAAGTAGCGAGAGAGCTCGAAGCAGTTTTTACCCGATTTAGGGTCGGGATCGAATTCCACAGAGAGCTAGATATTGGAGTTGGGTGTCTATCTAAAGTGGAGTTGTGTATTTGTTCCAAATTGCACTTCTACACATTTTGGGGTTTTAATTATGAATCTAATTCTAATAACTACAATGTTTAATTAAACTATTATAAGCTAGAATTAAACTATTGCAAGTTGTTCAAATGATTAAAGGGCACTAGGGTAGTGACTTTCGCCTAGGTGGTCAATTGATGGATTCTTGAATCTAAAGCTAGATTGACACATTTGGGGAGTATGATATACCCATTGCTCGATTCTACTCACTATATACCTCTCGGTAGTTCGAGTGATTTTGCCCGAATTGACTTTCTCAAGACCAATTGGGTATGCGAATTTGCACAAGCAATTAGGATCAAGTCGGGTATTACGATCTCTCAGTTTAACCCTTTAATTGGGGCTATCAATTTTCTTGAGTACGCCCCAATTCCTTGCTGGACTAATTCTAGAGACTTAGGCTCTCTTTCTCAAGAAGATAGTTGCTATAACCTTGTAAACCCTACCAGCCCTCCTTTGGCAAATTTTGACTGGATCTGGGCACTCCACTGCCCAAATAAGATTAAATTTTCC